>NC_044196.1:11158713-11458713 GCF_900880675.1 Sparus aurata | reverse complement strand
AAGTATCGCGAGGGAACACAAAAGTATTGTGAGAGAACACAAAAGTATTGCAAGGGAACACAAAAGTATTACAAGGGAACACAGAAGTATTGTGAGGGAACACAAAAGTATTGCGAGGGAACACAAAACTATTGCTAGATTATGCAAAACATCTTGCGAGGGAACAAAAAAAGTATTACAAGGTTATGCAAAATCATAATGCAAGGAAACACAACTGAGTTGTGAGGAAACAAAATACAAAAAAACTAATTCTCACCATGACCCTTAGGGGGCTCCATACTAATCAACAATCGTTGTTGGATTAAATACGTAGGACATAAACCAGCAGATGACAGGATATAGTTAAAATAAAACTTTGAATTTGGCATTCAAAAATTCAAACCAATCATCAGTGATTATTGACTTTAATAAACCTTCACAGAAACCTTAAAATACCTGCAAACACGATGAATTCTGGAGTTTAAGATGCTTCATGTGACCGAAATCTCTGACGGGCAAAGGAGAGAAAATGCAGTGAAGGAATTTGAATGACCAAACTCATGTGACTTTTGGGTTCAAGTCTTTGCTTCACCTCACGGTTCACACACTAACAGTTCCCTGAGTCACTTCTACACTGTCTTAACAGTCACAGTGGCTAAAGAAGGGGAACAATAAAGCCAAATTGAGGAAATAAAATGCTCAGTGATGTGCAGTGAGAAGTCATGTAATGTTCATGATAAGAGCAGGCTGTGTGCAGACATGGGGGGACTTCTGTTGCTTTTCTATTTATAGTCTGACCCACTGGGCTTCAGTTATGTCATATACACATTTAGGGAGAGAGCCTGTGTGCTGTTATGGGAAGTATGCTAACTTCAGAAACCTCTGGGGGAACAGAAGGTAAAAATAAGACGGTGGACTTGATTGTGTGTGTCTGGTTGTGTAGCAACTGTGACTGAGGACAGCAGGTCAGTTTAACTGGATTACTAAATGCAGACAGGTTAATCAATATTCAAAGGGGTGTCCCTTTGTTTTATTCACCTTACCAAGTTTAAAAAGCATGACCAGAAGGGTTAGGGTTAGTTGAATCTGTGTCCTACTACGTTACTGGCCCAGCTAACTAACGTTTTCCCTAAAGTGGTAACCTAGGTTTTATTTCCAAAGGCAAGAGGCAGCTACACCTGTAAAAGACGGAAACATCCAGCCTGTGGATGGACTCATCACACAAAGATTCTTCACTACAGGTGTGATATGGAAAATGGCTACCGTGTTGGAAAAACCAGCATAGACCAGCACCAAAACACAACTATGCTGGACCAGCATGTTGTGTTTTGGTGCTGGTCTATGCTGGTTTTTCCAGCAGGGTTGGAAAAGCATGTTTTGGCCAAGCAAAAACTTGAATTCTGCTTCATAAAAAGCCCCCCAAAAAATCTACATCAGTTGCTCTTTCCTGTTCTTTGTCAGGTGAATTTACAGACCAGTAGCTCAAACCAAAACACTAGATTATGTTTAAGACATCATTTATTTCTAATCCTCAAATCTTTGTCTTGTGTCAAATTGAAACATTTCCAAAGAATAAAAAGATTTCTGTTTTCGCACTGTGCCACAGTACAGAGTAAACAAAAGCTACAGCAACACACAAGCACTGCTGCTGCTTCAATCACATGTTTTCTACATGGATCAGATTTCAGCCCTCCTCGTTTGTATCCCTTTTCATAAACAATGACTCTGTCAAGTGTGATATTTTGTTAGATACGTTGTTAGCAGATGGTTAAAATTGTATCTCAGTGGCACTGGCGGCATTACAACAACGTTTTCCATTATATCAATTAGAGGTTATCGATCCTCTAAATGTTCCTCTCTGGAGAGGCTGATGTAATCAAATTTCCTCTCACATGACTCCAGAGCTGATGGAAGATGCCCGAAGGTAAGAAAGAAAGAAACATACAACTCTGACAATCACTGGAGGATGGAGATCCTCCTCCATCTCACAGTGCTGTTGTTAATGGTTTGTGTGTGTTCATGTCTAATGTAGTGTTTGTCAGACTCACACACAGGGTTTTTTCAATGCTTGAGAACTTTAATTGTGTTAAAGACAAGAAAAAACAATCATCCTATCATACACCCATCTTCTGTGTTTATGATAGGTATGTGTCTCTGCTGTCCAAAGAGATGTCACAGCTTTTTGCCGCAGGCGGACGGCTTTAACTGGTCGCAAGGCTGATCGCCAAATTTCTCCTCATCTGTAAAAAGAAAGAGGGAGTTATTTAGGCATAACTTGATAATGAATCAAAATGTATTCAATGAGGCCAAGTATATGTAAATGTAATGATTCAACTACAACTTGTCTTTGTTGTACAATAGACTGAAAGGTATTGAGAGCAACCCGATCAAAAAATGCGTCCCGAGAGATCTGATCACAAAAGGAACGCTTCAAGCTCTTCAATTTACGGCTGGCATTCAGGTGACCTTTTGTGGTCGGAGCTCACTTACACACTTGCTCTATATGCAAATGTACGTTATATACATTCTGACACAACAAAATAAATACCTTTATGTAGAACAACTGCTGAAGTGAGAAATAAGTGTCTCAAACTATTCATAAATTTACCTCCATAGTTCATCAGGAGACAGTCTGCATCACGAGAGTCATCAGGCTCTCCTGTAGCCCAGAAGGTGTAACTGAAGTCTGTTCCATCGCTCCAGAACCAGGTACCCTCCTAGAAGATTACAGTTCAATCAAAATAATACAATAGACGGCAAGGTTTTCTTTTATATCTACTTTTAGATTTAGTATAATCAGTAATATACCTGTGTTGCGTCATAGCCTCCAAGCCATGTTTCAGGAAATCCTAAAGTCAGCCTCTGTATCATACTCTGAATCGCGTGCTGCTCATCAAAGCTGTGCACTGATGCAAGGTTTCCACCCAGAGTCTGACAGTGTTTCTACACAAGGACAGAAAGAGGTGCCACACAAATCATTCACTACATATCAAGTCATAGAAAGACACCAAATTGAAGAATATGCCAAAATCCAAACCATCCTGAATACCTCAGCATCGGCCCAAGTCATGTGAGATGGAACGTAGAAGAAACAGCTATCATTGTAACGAGTCCAATTACCAGGACAAGATGGCGCCACCTCTGCTATATCGCTGTTGCCTGAAAACAAATTCAGCAAAGAGCTGAACACGGGAGGCATCGAATCTGGTGAAAGATTAAAGGTAGGTGGTTTTCAGCTTCTGGACCCTCGTAGCCAGAGATTTCCCTCTGTCCTGTTAAGTTTATAGCTGTAGCTTTTAGATTTGCTGCTTCAGGTGTGCCATAATATTTGCTGCAGTGACATAACTGTACACATGGAAACATTTAAAATGACTGAAAGCTATGTAGGAATATCTTCAAATCGGAGTAAAGCTCCCTTTAAGTAGCAGGAAATATACTGCACCAGGCTTGTGTTGGTCACTTTCTGCTGCTTCCTCTGCAGCCACTGTAGGCATTGTTCTTATTGTTCTAAATATTCATCAAGAATATAACACACTTTAATGTGTGAAATTGGTGGGGTTACTTTTTAAACACTTTTAAGAGCATACCCTGAAATTATTAAGTCAATTTGCAGAATGCATTTTTGTAAAAATATGAACAAAAACCAACTCACCTTCTGGTCCTGAGTTTAAATCAGGCTCTCCTGTTGGAACAGCTGGAGGTTTGACATGAAACAAAGTGACTCATTTAATTTGCATACCATGAAATTATTAAGTCGATTTGCAGAATGCATTTTTGTAAAAAATATGAACAAAAACCAACTCACCTACTGGTCCTGAGTTTAAATCAGGCTCTCCTGTTGGAACAGCTGGAGGTTTGACATGAAACAAAGTGACTCATTTAATTTGCATACCATGAAATTATTAAGTCGATTTGCAGAATGCATTTTTGTAAAAAATATGAACAAAAACCAACTCACCTTCTGGTCCTGAGTTTAAATCAGGCTCTCCTGTTGGAACATCTGGAGGTTTGACACAAAACAAAGTGGCTCATTTCATGTTATTTGTTCTTATTTTGTTGCTATCACTCTACGCACACAATAATAGCACACAAACTATGGTCATACGCTTTTTAGTGAAGAAGTGAATGAGACGTATTTACCACCAGTCATAAAATAATCCCACTTTACTCAATTCAAA
Organism: Sparus aurata; assembly: GCF_900880675.1. Classification (NCBI taxonomy): domain Eukaryota; kingdom Metazoa; phylum Chordata; class Actinopteri; order Spariformes; family Sparidae; genus Sparus; species Sparus aurata. The sequence goes on along the minus strand of NC_044196.1, from coordinate 11,454,556 downwards.
GGGACTTAACTGCTTGGAAAAGCTGTACAGAGCTACGTTGTGTTTATTCAGTTATTCGGTAAAACAAGTGCCCATCCACTTCAGGAGAATCCTGCAACTGTGTTTTTCTGTGAAGCTCCAGAACTGTTTGGAGGACTATGAAACTTAAACCCGACTTTCCATCTGCATTAGGGTGAGCGGATAATGACTGAAATTTAATTTTTGACGGATAAATATTATCTGGGGTTGTTGTACTCACCAGCAGCTCTGGTCAGAGCCATTATGGCACAGACAAGTAGAGACACGGTCAGCATCTTCATGGTCGTGGTGATACAGATGTTCAGAGTGATGACTATCTTCAATAGAAAGAAACAGATTGTCCTGTCGCCTTCCTCTGTGGATAAAAACAAGCTCCTTTATACAGTTGCTTATGTAAATTATTTTAAGTAGAAACCTTGACTAACCTCGGATTATTTGTAAAGGCTTATCGAATTATTTGTTCCATCATAAGTCATCAGTTCCCACTCTGTTTACTCTTGTTAAAGGGTGACCAAAGTTTAAGCAGTGACACATGCTTCAGGTGAGCAGTCCGCCAAAAATCTCTTTCAACACACTGGCTGAATCTTTGCTCATATTCGCTCTGCAAGGCCTGGTTTTCAAAAGGAAGAAGAATGTGAGATGTAAAAGAGGATGATATCTCTGGTTTTAGTCTGAAGTTTGTAATCATTTGTTTTTTTTTTTTAAATTGTGCATAATCAGTTATTGCAACAGTGTTATAGAAGTGCAACGCAAGACCAGTAGACCTCCAAAAACTGTATTGGTCCCCGGGGGGCAATTGAAGGCACGTGAAGCAGCTACCATCCAGCTCTTTGCCCCGTTTGCCAATTTAAAGGGATATTCCGGTGTAAATTTAAACCATGGTCTAACACACTGTGAAACTGTGTAAGACCCCCCCTCGAGAAACCAAGTTAGCAGACCGCTAATTTACGGAGTTTTAGTAACCCCAGAAAAAGACAGCACGATAACAATATACTGCAGTATATGCCTCCAACAAGAAACTGCCATCAAAAAGCCACAAATATTGCTCAGAATAGCACCAAATTTCAGCAACAGTACAAATAGGGTCTCAACACATAGTCCAGGGCATCTAACCTCCGCTAGCTTAGATGGATTTCTATTGTGAAGTGAACACAGCTCTCAAATCTCCGGCAGCAGCTTCCTGTTGTGGGGAAGTCCCGACGAGAACTATGTGCTGAGACCCTATTTGTACTGTTGCTGAATTTTGGTGCAGTTTTGAGCATTATTTGAGGCTTTATGATGGCGGTTTCTTGGTTGGAGGCGCATACTGCAGTATATTGTCATCATGTGGTCTTTTTTTGTGGTTGCTAAAACTCCATAAATTAGCGGTCTGCTAACTTGATCTCTCGAGGGGGGTTCTTACTCTGTGTCACGGTGTAGTCTACTGGAAATTTCTTGGACCCAGAAATCGTGTTTCCTACAAACTTTTATGATTGAAATGTAATCCATAGGCCTAGTGGATGAAATTCAACATGGTCGCTTAGAGTTACATGTTAGGCAATTTGAATGATTAGCTGATTAAGGGGAGACACTACAGGTGAAGAATAAGGACATTTTTTTAACTAATGTGAATCTCCATGAAACTTCCCCAGTTGATAACTAACATGAAGACAATTATTTTTTGTATTATGAGTTTTCTGAAATTGTATCTTTAGATATGCAAATTGGGCATTATCTAATTAAATCTGCGCTAATTAGCATACATTGGATAAAGCCAAGTTCAAAATTCTTGTTTCATTTTGTTGACATATTATAGCCAAAGTTTTTACAGAAGGAATTTTGGATATCTCTTTTGATCACTTCATAAATCAGAAAATACTGTCAACAGCCATACAAAAACAATTTTCACCCTGTTTTTAGGAATAAAATGTTCTATAAATCAGGCTATGAATGATATGTGAACAAACCCCTCTTTCAAAACCTTCAGATTATAGATAGGAATAAAACTGGAAAGTTTGGTCTATATAAGTGCTACTGAAGCAGAGATTTTTGTCTCAGAGTATGAGAAAAAACTCATTTTGAGAAAACGGCCTTCATATGTATTGTATAAGAAGTCTATAGAAGGGTGGAGGAGGGGGGTTATGAAACATTCGGCGCTTTGGGATTTCTTGATATCACAAACATGGACTTAGACTCTTAGATCACCTTTCAAAGTTAACTAGAAGCAAATTATAGCCATTTTTAGTTTCTCGCCATTAGGGGAAACATGGCAGGCAAAAACACAGTTTTTTATGCACTGTCAATTTTGAGATTTTGGGTTATTTTGCTTCCATAACATGTCCTCTCTCAGACTAGTGAAAAGAAAACATCCAAAATACACATTTAGGTGTTCATTTTACTTCACTTTGTCTATTTCCTTCTATAGATTTCTTATACAGTACATTTGTTGAAAGGCCGTTTTCTTTAATTGATTTTTTTCTCATACGCCAAAAATCTCCACTTCAGTAGCACTTATATACACCAAACTTTCCAGTTTTATTCCTATCTATATTCTGAAGGTTTTAACAGAGGGGTTTGTTCTTATATCATTCATAGCCTGATTTATATAAAATGTTAATCCTAAAAACAGGGCGAAAATGTTGTTGTTGTTTTTTTATTGCTGTTGACAGTATTTTCTGATTTATGGAGTGATGAAAAGAGATATCTAAAATTCCCTCTGTAAAAACCCTTTGGCTATAATATCTCAACAAAATGAAACAAGAATTTTGAACCTGGCTTTATCCAGTGTTTAGATTTATGTTCTGGAAATGTATGCAAATTAGCACATATTTAATTGGATAATACCTAATTTGCATATTAAAACATACAATTTCAGAAAACTCATTATACAAAAAGTAACTGTCTTAATGTAAGTAATTAACTGGGGAAGTTTCATGGTGATATATATTAGTTAAAAAAATGACCCTATTCTTCATCTGTAGTGTCTCCCCTTAATAAGATCATTATGCTAATTATGCAAATTGCCCAACATGCAACTTTTAGCAAACAAGCTTAATCTCATCTGCTAAACCTATAGATGACATTTCAATAGTAAAAGACAAAACAACATTTCTGAGTTTAGTATGGGCCATATAGGGGTTTCAAGTAGACTGGTGTGTTAGACCATGGATCAAACTTAACCACCACGGGGTCACGAGCTTTCAGCCAATCTGCCCCCAGCCTCTGGAACTCTCTCCCACCAGACTTTCACACTTCTGACACTGTCTCCATCTTTAAATACCACCTGCAACATTTTTTTATTTTATTTCCTTTGCATCATGAATGATGAGCTTAACAATTTGAGTGAAAAGTTAAAAACTAAGAAAAAATATCCATGAATTTCAGAATATCTTAGTATTTGGTATGTCGACCTTTTGAGATCATGGTGACATTTTCCAGCAGGCAGATGCCGACTGCAGCTGGCATCAGCACAATCCATGGGAGGAATGTAGAGCTTGTGGAGGAGTACAAATACTGTTTTTGACAGTGCGCTTAAATGTGCCTCCAACACTGAGGAGATAAATCCGATCCTTAAAATGTTCTTATTTACCCCAAAAGTGTTGAGCTTCCTCAGGAGATACTAGCGCTGCTGGCATCTCCTGAGGAAGCTCAACACTTTTGGGGTAAATAAGAACATTTTACAGACATTTTATTTCTCCTTCATAGAGAGTGTCATCACTTTCTCCATCACTGCCTGGTTCCACTCCAAGTCTGCAAAAGTCAAAATCCACTCTAAAGCCATTGGACTGCCGGTCAGAGCACTTTCCATCGTGTGTGAGGAGCAAACACTGAGGACAGCACACAGGACCTCAGGACATCTCCCACGCTCTGTACATAGAATTTAAGGGGTTCACTTCAGGATGCTGGCTCAGCTGCCCGGGCTGGAGAACACAGAGGAGGTGAGCAACCTTTGTTCCCAAGGATGTTCAGCTCATAAGCTCCTGTGTACCTAACATGCTGACTTGTAATAATAATAATAATAATAATGATAATAATGCATTTTGTGAATAAGCAAATCACATAAAATCGGCGAGAGTGTGATTCTATGATTAGTCTGATACCGAGTAAGCCACTTGGAATGAATGCGTTTTCAGGTGGTATTTAAAGATGGAGACAGTGTCAGAAGTGTGAAAGTCTGGTGGGAGAGAGTTCCAGAGGCTGGGGGCAGATCGGCTGAAAGCTTGTGACCCCGTGGTGGTTTAAGTTTGATCCATGGTCTAACACACCGTGACACAGAGTAAGAACCCCCCTCGAGAGATCAAGTTAGCAGATCGCTAATTTATGGAGTTTTAGCAACCACAAAAAAAGACCACATGATGACAATATACTGCAGTTTGCGCCTCCAACCAAGAAACCGCCATCATAAAGCCTCTAATAATGCTCAAAACTGCACCAAAATTCAGCAACAGTACAAATAGGGTCTCAGCACATAGTTCTCGTCGGGACTTCCCCACAACAGGAAGCTGCTGCTGGAGATTTGAGAGCTGTGTTCACTTCACAATAGAAATCCAGCTAAGCTAGCGGAGGTTAGATGCCCCGGACTATGTGCTGAGACCCTATTTGTACTGTTGCTGAAGTTTGGTGCTATTCTGAATTTTTTGTGGCTTTTTGATGGCAGTTTCTTGTTGGAGGCATATACTGCAGTATATTGTTATCGTGCTGTCTTTTTCTGAGGTTACTAAAACTCCGTAAATTAGCGGTCTGCTAACTTGGTCTCTCGAGGGAGGTCTTACTCTGTGTCACAGTGTGTTAGACCATGGATTAAATTTACACCGGAATATCCCTTTAAATTGGCAGACGGGGCAAAGAGCTGGATGGTAGAAGAGTGTCTGTGTACAACTGCTTCACGTGCCTTCAATGCAGTTCTTGGAGGTCTACTGGTCTTGCGTTGCACTCTTATGATACTGTGACAATAACTGATTATGCACAATTTAAAAAAACAAATGATTACAAACTTCAGAGTAAAACCAGAGATATCATCCTCTTTTACAGCACACATTCTTCTTCCTTTTGAAAACCAGGCCTTGCAGAGCGAATATGAGCAAAGATTCAGCCAGTGTGTTGAAAGAGATTTTTGGCGGACTGCTCACCTGAAGCATGTGTCACTGCTTAAACTTTGGTCACCCTTTAACAAGAGTAAACAGAGTGGGAAGTGATGACTTATGATGGAACAAATAATTCGATAAGCCTTTACAAATAATCTGAGGTTAGGGAAGGTTTCTAACTGAAATTATTTACATAAGCAACTGTATAAAGGAGCTTGTTTTTATCCACAGAGGAAGGCGACAGGACAATCCACCACAAGGTTTGTTTTACCTGCTACATCTTTTCTTCTGCTCTGTCCTCTCTCCTTCCTCTAACAACCACTCATCTTGTCCTCAAGTCAGAACTTTTACAGCACGTCTGTTTCTTTCTATTGAAGATAGTCATCACTCTGAACATCTGTATCACCACGACCATGAAGATGCTGACCGTGTCTCTATTTGTCTGTGCCATAATGGCTCTGACCAGAGCTGCTGGTGAGTACAATAACCTCAGATAATATTTATCCGTCAAAAATGAAATTTCAGTCATTATCCGCTCACCCTAATGTTAAAAGGAAAGTCGGGTTTAAGTTTCGTAGTCCTCCAAACATTTCTGGAGCTTTACAGAAAAACACAGTTGCAGCATTCTCCTGAAGTGGATGGGCACTTGTTTTACTGAATCACTGAATAAACACAACGTAGCTCCATACAGCTTGTCCAAGCAGTTAAGTCCCTTTGAATTGAGTAGTGTGGGATTATTTTATGACTGGTGGTAAATACGTCTCAATCTCTTCTACACTGCAAAGAGAGACCACAGTTTGTGTGCTATTATTGTATAACAGCAAATTAAATGAGTCACTTTGTTTTGTGTCAAACCTCCAGCTGTTCCAGAAGGAGAGGCTTGTTTAAACTCAGGACCAAAAGGTGAGTTGGTTTTTGTTCATTTTTTTTACAAAAATGCATTCTGCAAATTGACTTAATAATTTCATGGTATGCTCTTTAAAGTGTCTAAAAGGTAACTCCACCAATTTCACACATAAAAGTGTGTTATAATCTTGATGAATATTTAAAACAATTCAAACAATGCCTACAGTGGCTGCAGAGGAAGCAGCAGAAAGTGACCAACACAAGCCTGGTGCAGTATATTTCCTGCTACTGCAGCAAATATCGTGGCACACTTGAAGCAGCAAATCGAAAAGCTACAGCTATAAACTTGACAGGACAGAGGGAAATCTCTAGCTTCTGAAACAAATGTGTTCTGACTGCTCTGATGGAGCTCAGGATTTACCAGGAAAATGGGTGCTTTACATTTTTACTGTACGAGGGTCCAGAAGCTGAAAACCACCTACCTTTAATCTTTCACCTGATTCGATGCCTCCCATGTTCAGTTCTTTTCTGAATTTGTATTCAGGCAACAGCGATATAGCAGAGGTGGTGCCATCTTGTCCTGGTAATTGGACTCGTTACAATGATAGCTGTTTCTTCTACGTTCCATCTCACATGACTTGGGCCGATGCTGAGGTAATCAGGATGGTTTGGATTTTGGCATATTCTTCAATTTGGTGTCTTTGTATGACTTGATATGTAGTGAATGATTTGTGTGGCACCTCTTTCTGTCCTTGTGTAGAAACACTGTCAGACTCTGGGTGGAAACCTTGCATCAGTGCACAGCTTTGATGAGCAGCACGCGATTCAGAGTATGATACAGAGGCTGACTTTAGGATTTCCTGAAACATGGCTTGGAGGCTTTGACGCAACACAGGTATATTACTGATTATACTAAATCTAAAAGTAGATATAAAAGAAAAACTTACTGTCTATTGTATTATTTTGATTGAACTGTAATCTTCTAGGAGGGTACCTGGTTCTGGAGCGATGGAACAGACTTCAGTTACACCTTCTGGGCTACAGGAGAGCCTGATGACTCTCGTGATGCAGACTGTCTCCTGATGAACTATGGAGGTAAATTTATGTATAGTTTGAGACACTTATTTTTCACTTCAGCGGTTGTTCTACATAAAGGTATTTATTTTGTTGTGTCAGAATGTATATAACGTACATTTGCATATAGAGCAAGTGTGTAAGTGAGCTCCGACCACAAAAGGTCACCTGAATGCCAGCCGTGAATTGAAGAGCTTGAAGCGTTCCTTTTGTGATCAGATCTCTCGGGATGCATTTGTTGATCGGGTTGCTCTCAATACCTTTCAGTCTATTGTACAACAAAGACAAGTTGTAGTTGAATCGTTACATTTACATATACTTGGCCTCATTAAATACATTTTGAATTATTATCAAGTTATCCCTAAATAACTCCCTCTTTCCTTTTACAGATGAGGAGAAATTTGGTGATCAGCCTTGCGACCAGTTAAAGTCGTTCGCCTGCGGCAAAAAGCTGTAACATCTCTTTGGACAGCAGAGACACATACCTATCATGAACACAGACAATGGGTGTATGATAGGATGATTGTTTTTTCTTGTCTTTAACACAATTAAAGTTGTCAAGTATTGAAAAAACTCTGTGTGTGAGTCTGACAAACCCTATATTAGACATAGACACACATAAACCATTAATTACAACACTGTGAGATAGTTGATGTTGTTGATGATTTAATCAAACAGCCATTGTTAATTAGTATGGAGCCCCGTATGGGTCATGGTGAGATTTAGTTTCTTGTTTGTGTCCCTCGCTTTATGGTTATTCTGCACTTTGAGCGCAGTTTTAGAGGTTTGAACATACCCCAAAACTCACCATATTTGGAACATACATCACATCTGGCAAAAAATGTGATAATTTAATGTCATTGGGTGTGCTTGTGACCTGCGGGCTCTATAGTGCCCCCAATTATAACGCCCCGCCTCCTACATGCACATACAAGAACGAAATTCAGTGTGCACATTTGTCATGAGCAGACACACAAAAAAATCTCTTGGACCAATACCGTCACTCCAACAGGAAGTTGTCCATTTTGATGTTAAATCAAAATTTTTTCACAAATTCATGCCTCTTTGATAATTACCTCCTCCTACAGATTTGACACCACAGTCTCGAGAAGTATGTCATGAAACTAATGAAATATCAGACTGAAAATTATAGAGTTAAGATCATGCCAAAACTTCACAAACACACAAAACATGTTTTACTCACGCCCAACGATTCACAAACAGTCGGTATGGTTTGCAAAGACAAAACATCATACACAAACTAATTTTGTTTTGCATAAAAGAAACGTACCTAACAAACAAATACATCATGCTTCAGAAACAAATACAGCATCTTTTATACATACAAAGAAACATATCTCTTCAATTAAAAAACATATAATTCAAGTACAGACTAAAATCTTTCAAGTACAAACAAAAAATACTTGAAGTACAGACTAAAATCTTTCAAAAAAGTACAAAAACAGAACAACCTTCATACACAAAAAAAATCCTAAAAAGACCAAAAAACTATTCTAAGTATGAAAAACTGTCACGTGACTTTTAGCACTAATTTTCCACCTTGCAGATTCACACAAAAATGCCAGTAAACTAATTAAGGCCACCAGGAAGGACATTATATTTTTGCAAGAGAAGTATATATCACAAAGTTCATAAATATTGCTGTAAATCTGGTCAAAAGTTACAAAAAAAATTCACATGTTTTTTGAACATGTTTTTTTGCTTAAATGTGGCAAAAAGTTGCCATTTATTTTAGCATGTGCAACTTTACAATCGGCGCCCCATAAGTACTTCCTGTTTTGAGCTCCAACAATTGGAATGGAACCTGCACTGTATTTCCATAGCAATGCATCAAACACTTTGTTTACATTTGGCGGACCCTGCCACCTTTCTGTCTTCAAACTGTGTTCTGGGGACCTTATTTTCTTAAACAGCCTATATATACAGTTATGTAGAAAAATATAACTCTTTTTGATTTTGTATGATTACCTAATTAATATTGCAAATACCAAAACTCCGAGTTTTGATTTACTATACAAACAGTATACACAGTGTCCCTTTTAATAAACACACAAAATTGTAGTTCAATTAAATAACATAGCCTAAAAGTAGAAACACATCAAAAACAAGAAGAGAATCAGTATTTAGACTCTGTAAATATGGTTCACCTGCGTTTAATCTAAAAAAATGGATTCAGGATTCAACCGGCACAACGGTCGATATTAAAGCACACGTTAAGGCAAGGCAAGTTTATTTGTATAGAACAGTTCAGACACAAGGCAACTCAAAGTGCTTTACATGAGAATACAAATAACATTAAAAGACATTAAAAATTGCATTTAAAAACAAGTAAGAAGACAAACAAACATTAAAAAACAAGTAGGCTGAAATAGAAAAGGTTTAAAAGAGACAAGACTAAAGAATGAAAGTCACAGCGCAGTTCAAACTTAAAATATCTTCAGTGAAAAGCAGTGGCAAACAAAGGTTGTGTATGATTGGCTCCTCCTCCTCCCTGTAGCTCTAATGTAGTTCATTTTGCAGTCTTGGTGTTTTGCTTTTGTCCAGAGAAGCTTACATGTAATGTGTAAATCTACATGTAAATCACTGACATCAATATAAGTGCAAGTGTAGAGATTCTTCTCTGCCTGATGTACTTTGTCCTGTCTCATCTCTTAGTCTTAAAGACTTAAACTCATCTGAATGTTTAAGTGTAACAGCACACATTATCTATCAGCCAGCGGAGGCATAGTTTCTCTCTTGATCTAACTTTTCACACTGAGCTGGAGACATTTTAGACAAATGAATAACTTGGCTGTACACTAGAATTGATCAGACTGTTTATCTAATGCAGGGCTCTTTTGCTCCTTTCAGTGGCTCTCTGCGGATTTTACGTTTTACATGGAAATTAGTAATATAGATATATATATGTATATATATATATATCTATATATATATACATATATATGTATATATTCATCATTATCATGGTTTTAGGCCTACAATGATTCTTACATTCTCTGACAGCAAAAATGTGCATCCTACACACAGAATTTTATCTATTCTATCAAATTGTGATAAATGAAATGATCAAATTAATATCATTGTGTTTTATGCTCAAGCCCGAGGGTTGACTGCTGCATGTGGCTGAGGATTCAAAAAAGGTTAACTCACACTGAAATGGACAAAAATAAAATCTAAACTGTACTGCATTTTGTTCTTTTACTGTTTTTTTAAATCTAGGCTGCTGCTATGTCTTGTATTTATTATCAAATCAGGCTACTTTTTTGTGCATCTTCACAAACACCAGGAGGACTAAAGTAGGTCTGCATATAAAGTTCTGTATTGCTTCTCTAATTCTACATATTGTAGGCAGGGGCGGTTCTAGGGGGGCCAGTGCCCCCGTAACTCCGAGTCTGGACCCCCCTGTGGCCCCCCCGACAGGGAGTCTGCATCAATAATACAATGACAGTATTTTTTGCAATGATTTTGTTTTGAAGGGAAAGGTAGAAATAAAGTGTCTCAGCAGTTTACTACCCAATCAAAATAGCTGAAATTGTAAACACTGTTTTGTCTGAATGAGGGATTTATCTTTTTTTCCAGGTTGTATGTGCCCCCTAACAAAAAAGCCGGCCCCAACCTGGCCCCCCTATTAAAACTGGTCTAGAACCCCCACTGATTGTAGGCTAGCTCTTTTGTTTCCTAAATGCACCAAAACATGGCATCATGGAAATGGAAATGCAGAGTTCAGGTACTGTAAGAATCTAAATGGATTCTACTCAACCTCCAGTCTTTTCAGCTCAACTCAGACCAATTACTGTAACTTACTGTACTTTACACAGTTTAGTCGTTTCTCATATTCACAATTTAGTAATTTTGTTCTACTTTTGTCGAGTTTGAATTGATTTCATCCGAAACACACAGTTTTGTCACACCGCGGTGAGGGATGTCCTGTTTTGGGGTTTTGTCTGGCAAACTTCCTGTTTTATGTTGAAAATCTAATCCTCCTCTCGTTTCAGGTCACTTGCCCTTCCTCCTGTGTCACCGGTCTGATGTCTCCCTTGATTCCCTGATTGTGTCCACCTGTGTCACCCTCCCTCATGTGTATATAGTCCTTGTCTTCCCCTGTCTTGTTGCCAGAGTATATCGTCTCGCCGCGTACCTCCAGCCGTCTTCCACAGCCATTGTCAAGCCATTGTTGAGTATTGCCCTGCTTGGTTTTCTGTTTTCTTTGTACCCTCTGTAGAAGAGTGATTTTGTTTTCTAAAAGTTTTGGTCAGCTCGTTCCTTTTGAGACGCTAGTTTAATTTCATAGTGCTTTTGCTTTTCTCCTCTTGGGGCGTTTTCATTTGCAGTTTTTCTAGCTCTGTGCAGCATAGTTTCCGTTCATAGCCTTTTGCCCTCTCCTCCTCGTGAGTGATTTTCCTTTGTAAAGTTTCATAATTATTGTTATTGAGATCAGTGTAGATTTGGCCTTTTGCCCCTTCCTCCCTCGGGAGCGATCTTCTGTTTATTGTTTTGTGCCCTGTGCATCTTTTGTTAGATACCTGTTACTCGTCTGTTTAGACGAGTCTAGAATTTATACCTGTTGTGTTATCACTCCGTCTGAAGAGAGCACAAAGAAATTAAGAAATAAAGCTTGCATTAATCGTTCTCAATCTGCGTCTGAGTCCTCATCCTTGCCAAGTCATAACAGTATACTCTGGCCAGTATGGACCCAGCAGAGGCAGAACGACTGACGGAGATCCTGCGCGCCCAGGAATCACGTCTAGCCCGACAGGAGGAGTTTCAGACGGCGATGGCAGCGAACATGAGCCACCTCTCATCTCAGCTGCAAGACCTGCTTGGGCAGTTTGCTCGACCGGTCCCGGTGGCCCAGCCTCCCACGACAACCGCCGCCTCCGCTCTGCCTTCACCTCCCCCCGGAACCGGATGCAAGCTGGCGCCTCCGGCTCCATACGCTGGAGCTCCCGGTTTGTGCAAAACATTTTTAATAGACTGTTCTATTCACTATGAACTGATGCCCCATGCATTTCCCACGGACCGATCGAAGATCGCATTCATGATTTCGCATCTTACTGATAGAGCCAAGGCGTGGGCATCCGCTGAATGGGGGCGGGGCTCACCGCTCTGCAACTCTTTCACAGATTTTCAAGCTGCCCTAACTAAGACTTTTGACCCGGTGTCCTCCAGCAGAGAAAAGGCACAAGAGCTAAGCGGTTTGAAGCAGGGCAGCGGCTCTGTGTGCGACTACGCCATCCGCTTCCGCACTCTAGCAGCGGAAAGCGGGTGGGACGACACGGCGCTCTACGACGTTTTTCTGAAGGGTCTTACAGCTCCCATACAGGACCTCCTCGTCCCCCTGGACCTACCCGACCACCTAGATGACCTCATCGCACTCGCCATCAGGACAGACAACCGACTGGCTCAGCTGAAGCGACAGCGAGGTGGAGGATCGGCTGCTGCAGGGAGACCCACCTGCCCTTCCGCACCTAGCTGGGCGACCACCCAGCGTTCACCAACAGAGCCGCTACCTCACCTCCGCACGGATCGTGAGGAGGAGCCCATGCAGCTGGGGAGAGCCCGACTGACCCCAGAGGAGCGACGAAAGCGTCTGATAGAGGGGAGATGTTTTTACTGTGGGGAGGGCGGCCATCTTGTCTCTTCGTGTCCGTTTTCTACTAACCGGGGGGGAAATGTCAAGGAGATTAATCTTTTTTCTGCCAATCCTGCCACAGACTCAGAGTTTCCGGACCTGAATACTGTTCCCTCCTGTTATCACCACCTTCGACAAGTCTTCAGCAAAACAAGGGCCCTGTCACTTCCTCCTCACCGATCCTACGACTGTGCCATAGACCTGCTCCCCGGTTCCACTATTCCCAAGGGGCGCCTGTACTCCGTCTCTGGTCCAGAAAAGGCCGCCATGACCGATTACATCTCGGCGTCGCTAGAAGCAGGCTTGATTCGACAATCATCGTCCCCAGCAGGGGCGGGGTTCTTCTTTGTCAAGAAGAAAGACGGGTCTTTAAGACCCTGCATTGATTACAGCCCATTGAACGATATTACAATAAAGAACCGTTACCCTCTCCCCCTCATGTCCTCTGTGTTTGATCAACTCCAACAGGCTAAAATATTCACTAAACTGGACCTACGCAACGCATACCACCTGGTCCGAATAAGAGAGGGTGACGAGTGGAAGACCGGATTCAATACACCCAGCGGCCACTACGAATACAGGGTCATGCCTTTTGGGCTCACAAATGCCCCTGCCGTGTTTCAAGCCATGATAAATGACGTCCTAAGGGATTTCCTTGACCATTTCGTGTACGTTTACCTTGACGACATATTGATTTACTCGCCCGACAGTGACACTCACAAAGACCACGTACATCAGGTTTTAAAAAGACTCTTAGACAATGACCTGTATGTGAAGGCCGAAAAAAGTGTGTTTCATGCCGACACCGTCTCCTTCCTGGGCTTCATTGTAGCCCCTGGAAGAGTGCAGATGGACCCGGCTAAAGTTAGCGCTGTGGCAGATTGGCCTACTCCTGACAGCCGCAAGAAGGTTCAGCAATTCTTGGGGTTTGCTAACTTTTACAGGCGGTTTGTCAGAGGCTTCAGCGCAACAGCTGCTCCCCTCCACGCTCTTACCTCCACCCAGGTGCGGTTCCACTGGTCCCCAGAGGCAGAGAAGGCCTTCCAGACGCTCAAGCACCGCTTCACCTCAGCTCCTATCCTCACCATTCCGGACCCACAGCGGCAGTTCGTGGTGGAGGTAGACGCCTCTAATGAAGGAGTAGGAGCAGTCCTGTCCCAACGCTCTCAACAGGATGGAAAGATGCATCCCTGTGCCTTTCTGTCGCGGCGGCTGTCCAAAGCCGAAAGAAACTATGATGTCGGCAATCGGGAGTTGTTGGCGGTGAAGCTCGCCTTGGAGGAATGGAGGCATTGGCTCGAGGGGGCCGAACACCCATTCATTGTTTGGACTGACCATAAAAATTTAGAGTACATTAAGAAGGCTAAGAGGCTCAACTCTCGCCAGGCCAGGTGGGCGCTTTTCTTTAACCGCTTCTCCTTTTCTCTCTCCTACAGGCCGGGGTCCCGCAACGTCAAGCCAGACGCTCTGTCACGACTATTTGACCCTGAGCCTGAGGCCAAGCAACCTGAGACCATCCTTCCACTGAACTGTGTGGTAGGAGCGGTAACTTGGCCCATAGAAACAGAGGTAAAGCAAGCTAACGGTGTGGCCCCGCCACCTAGGGGGTGCCCCGATAATCGGTTGTTCGTCCCCATTGAGCTGCGTCCCCAGGTGATTCATTGGGCTCACACCTCGCTGCTTTCATGTCATCCGGGAGTTAAAAGAACGATGTTCGTGATCTCCCGGCGGTTCTGGTGGCCATCCATGGAGACGGAGGTCCGGGAGTACGTAGAGGCGTGTTCGGTCTGTGCCCGGAATAAGACGTCTTCCAGGTCCCGCATGGGTCTTCTCCAGCCGCTCCCCATCCCCTCCAGACCGTGGTCAGACATCTCTGTGGACTTCGTCACGGGGCTCCCGGTCTCACAAAGTAACACCACCGTCTTAACTGTTGTTGACAGATTCTCTAAGATGGTCAGGTTCATCGCCATGCCAAAACTACCATCCGCCAAGGAGACGGCGGAAAGCATGATGACTAATGTGTTCCGAGTTCATGGGTTCCCCAGGGACATTGTTTCAGACCGGGGGCCCCAGTTCGTATCACGGTTCTGGAGGGAGTTCTGCCGACTCATAGGGGCCAAGGCCAGCCTGACATCGGGGTATCACCCGGAAGCCAACGGCCAGACCGAACGCCTTAACCAGCAGCTGGAAACCGGCCTCCGGTGCGTGGTCTGCCAGAACCCCTCCACATGGAGCAAGCACCTGGTCTGGGTAGAGTATGCGCACAACTCACTGCCTACATCGGCCACCGGCCTCTCTCCCTTTCATTGTGCCTTAGGGTACCAGCCCCCACTCTTTCCGGAGAATGAGTTGGAAGTGTCGGTTCCCTCCGCCCATGCCATGGTCCAACGTTGTCGCCGTATTTGGGCAGCCGCCCGTCAGGTATTGAGTAGACAGGGAGACCGTATGAAGAGAACGGCAGACCGCAAGAGACGACCCGCGCCCGCCTACCAGCCCGGCCAGAGAGTCTGGCTCTCAGCTAAGGACCTACGTCTCAAGGTGCCCTCTAAGAAACTGGCACCACGGTTTGTAGGTCCGTTCCCAATCACCAGGCTCGTCGGACCTGCAGCGGTTTGACTTCGTCTGCCCCGGTCCCTCCGCGTTCACCCCACCTTCCACGTGAGTCAGGTCAAACCCGCCAAGGAAAGCACCATGGTCCCGGCCACCACGTCCCCACCACCACCCGAGGTGATCGAAGGCGGTCCAGTCTACAAGGTGAAGCGCCTGCTGGCAGTACGCAACCGGGGCCGGGGCAGACAATTCCTGGTGGATTGGGAAGGATACGGACCCGAAGAGAGACAGTGGGTTCCGTCGCGCTATATCGTCGACCCCACCCTCATCGAGGATTTCTACAGAGACCACCCTGAACAGCCTGGGCCGTCGGGAGTCGGCCCTAGAGGGGGGGGGTACTGTCACACCGCGGTGAGGGATGTCCTGTTTTGGGGTTTTGTCTGGCAAACTTCCTGTTTTATGTTGAAAATCTAATCCTCCTCTCGTTTCAGGTCACTTGCCCTTCCTCCTGTGTCACCGGTCTGATGTCTCCCTTGATTCCCTGATTGTGTCCACCTGTGTCACCCTCCCTCATGTGTATATAGTCCTTGTCTTCCCCTGTCTTGTTGCCAGAGTATATCGTCTCGCCGCGTACCTCCAGCCGTCTTCCACAGCCATTGTCAAGCCATTGTTGAGTATTGCCCTGCTTGGTTTTCTGTTTTCTTTGTACCCTCTGTAGAAGAGTGATTTTGTTTTCTAAAAGTTTTGGTCAGCTCGTTC
This sequence comes from Sparus aurata, assembly GCF_900880675.1. Lineage (NCBI taxonomy): Eukaryota > Metazoa > Chordata > Actinopteri > Spariformes > Sparidae > Sparus > Sparus aurata. The sequence continues at coordinate 11,438,593 of NC_044196.1, read as the reverse complement.
CTTTTGAGACGCTAGTTTAATTTCATAGTGCTTTTGCTTTTTCTCCTCTTGGGGCGTTTTCATTTGCAGTTTTTCTAGCTCTGTGCAGCATAGTTTCCGTTCAAAGCCTTTTGCCCTCTCCTCCTCGTGAGTGATTTTCCTTTGTAAAGTTTCATAATTATTGTTATTGAGATCAGTGTAGATTTGGCCTTTTGCCCCTTCCTCCCTCGGGAGCGATCTTCTGTTTATTGTTTTGTGCCCTGTGCATCTTTTGTTAGATACCTGTTACTCGTCTGTTTAGACGAGTCTAGAATTTATACCTGTTGTGTTATCACTCCGTCTGAAGAGAGCACAAAGAAATTAAGAAATAAAGCTTGCATTAATCGTTCTCAATCTGCGTCTGAGTCCTCATCCTTGCCAAGTCATAACAAGTTTATTTTAGATCTTGTCGAAGTCAGACATAGCGAGGGCAAAAATAAAGAATTTTGCACTTACCAGTATTTGTTGTGAGTAGATACTGTTCGTTGACACCAATTTGTTGTGGAATTTCGGCTCGATTCAAGAAAGATGAAAAAGAGTCAGAAACACTGAGGACTTATAAAGTATTTTATACAAACTTGATCAAGGAATAACAATTGTCTTTCACAGTCAATTGTAGTCTTTATTAGCATTAGCATTTCATTTTGTATTTCTATCATGTCTTGGTTTGTACTGTTTATATTTTATAATATATCCCTCAAACGCTGAGCTAGCTTGCTCCAGCTAATCTGTCAGCGACTAGACGCCATTTCAGGCAAAATCTGCAGTAATGAGATGTTTTTTTTCATTCTAACCTGCAGACGTGCTATGCTAATACGGAAATCTTTTATATTTATATTTATACTTTTAAATGTTACATCAAGTCTCACATTTGAAGCCTCGTTGTTTTTATCCCTTTTTATAAACAATAACTCTGTCAAGTGTGATATTTTGTTAGATCAACATTAGCAGATGGTTAAAGTTGTTTCTCAGTGGCACTGCCAACATTACAACAGCGTTTTTTCCATCATATCAATTATCGATATTATAAATGTTCCTCTGTGGAGACGCTGATGTAATCGAATTTCCTCTCACATGACTCCAGAGTTGCTGGAAGATGCTCGAAAGAAAGAAAGTAACATACAACTCCGACAATCACTGAAGGATGGAGATCCTCCTCCATCTCACGGTGTTGTTGTTAATGGTTTATGTGTGTTCATGTCTAATGTAGGGTTTGTCAGACTCACACACAGGGTTTTTTCAATGCTTGAGAACTTTAATTGTGTAAAGACAAGAAAAAAACAATCATCCTATCATACACCCATCTTCTGTGTTCATAATAGGTATGTGTCTCTGTTGTCCAAAGAGATGTCACAGCTTTTTGCCACAGACAAACGGCATTCCGTAATGGCAAGGCTGATCGTCAAATTTCTTCTGATCTGTAAAAAGAAAGAGGGAGTTATTTAGGGATAACTTGATCATAAATCAAAACGTATTTAATGAACCCAAGTATATGTAAATGTAACGATTCAACTACAACTTTGTCTTTGTTGTACAATAGACTGAAAGGTATTGAGAGCAACCCGATCAACACTAGTCCTGATTGATCCAATCACAAAAGGGAAGCTTCAAACTCTTCAATCCATGGCTGGCATTCGGGTGACCTCTTGTGATTGTAACTCAATTACACACTTGCTCTATATGCAAATATACCTTATACATTCTGACACAACAAAATAAATATTTTTATGTAGAACAACTTCGGAATTAAGAAAGAAGGGTTTCCAACTATATATACATTTACCTCCATAGTTCATCAGGAGACAGTTTGCATAGGCCATATTATCAGGCTGTCTTGGAGACCAGTAGTTGTACCTAAAGGGTGTACCATCGCTCCAGAACCAGGTGCCCTCCTAGAAGATTAGAGTTCAATTAACATAATACAATAGACGGTATGTTTTTGTTTTATATCTACTTTTAGATTTAGTATTATCAGTAATATACCTGCGCCGCATCGCAGCCTCCAAGCCATGCGAGAGGATACCCTGAAGTCTGCCTCTGTATCATAGTCTGAATTGCGTGATGCTCATCAAAGCTGTGCACTGATGCAAGGTTTCCACCATAAATCTGACAGTGTTTCTACACAAGGACAGAAAGAGGTGCCACACAAATCATTCATTACATATCAAGTCATACAAAGACACCAAATTGAAGAATATGCAAAAATCCAAACCATCCTCATTATCTCAGCATTGGCCCAGGTCATGTGAGATGGAATGTAGAGGAAACAGTGATCATTGTAACGAGTCCAACCACCAGGACAAGATGTCCCCAGCTCTGCTATGTCACTGTTGCCTGAAAACAAATTCAGAAAAGAACTGAACATGGGAGGCATCGAATCAGGTTGTAGTTGGTAGTTGGTTCTCAGCTTCTGGACCCTCGCACAGTAAAAATGTAAAGCACTCATTATCCTGATAAATCCTGAGCTCCATCAGAGCAGTCAGAACACATTTCAGAAGCTAGAGATTTCCCTCTGTCCTGTCAAGGTTATAGCTGTAGCTTTTAGATTTGCTGCTTCAAGTGTGCCATGATAATTGCTGCAGTGACATTACTGCACACATGGAAACGTTTTAAAAGACTGAAAGCTATGTAGGAATATCTTAAAATCAGAGTAAAGCACCCTTTAAATTGCAGGAATTATACTGCACCTTTGACCTAGAACCAGGCTTGTGTTGGTCACTTTCTGCTGCTTCCTCTGCAGCTACTATAGACTTTGTTATACTTGTTCTACATATTCATCAAGATGATAACAAACTTTCAGGTTTGAAATTGGTGGAGTTATTTTTTAGACAGTTTAAAGAGCATATCATGAAATGATTAAGTCAATTTGCAGAATGCATTTTTATAAAAATATGAACAAATACCAACTCACCTTCTGGTCCTGAGTTTAAACCAGTCTCTCCCTCTGAAACAGCTGGAGGTTTGACAAAATGACTCATTTCATGTTATTTGTTGTTATAACTCTACATACAGAATAATAGCACACAAACTATGGTCATAGTCGATTCAGTGAAGAAGAGAATGAGACGGTTTTACCACCAGTCATAAAATATTCCACTTTGCTCAATTCAAAAGGGTACAGAAGCGCACTGCATTCACTGGATAAAAAAAAATTAGACACATTACGAGAAAAGAAAAGACGAGAAAAGACCTCGCAATTATAAGATCAGGATCTTGTAATTATGATAAAAGATCTCGTAATTATGAGATGAGGAAAGGTGCCACATTGACTGCGGTCAAGCCAGCCGTGGCTTGCGTTTGCTTGGTCAAATCAGCCGCACCTCAAGAAGTCAAAAAGCGAAAGGCTATGAATCTGAACAAATCTCCAGCTGGCCATTTCAAAAAGGCACCAGAATACAGGAAATCACATCTACCAAATTCCCCAGAACCCCCTTCCCCCATTTGCACTCACTTTTGTACAAATAAGGTTGGGGTGGTCCTTATGCATCTGTGCCCAGGGGGAGAGTAGTTTATAATCTGTCACTGTATTAATTGTATTAATACAATTAATAATGTAGAATTAAAGTGTGACATTTGTGTCAATGATTGTCAAGCACGGGTGACTCCGTGGTGGTGGGTGCAGTCAATGTGGCACCTTTCCTCATCTCATAATTACGAGATCTTTTCTCACAATTATGAGATAAGGTGTCTATTTTTTTTAAGACACCCCCCCCCCAAGTGGTTGTGAGAGGAAGGAGAGAGGACAGAGCAGAGGAAAAAAGTAGGAGGTAAAGCAAACCTTGTGGAGGATTGTCTTTTATAGCCCTTCTCTGTGGGAAAAATACCAGCCCCTACAGTTAGCCTGCTTATCTAACTTTTTTTTTTCCTTTTTTTCATTGAAACCTTGACTTACCCCAATTCATCTGTAAAGGCGTATCAGATTACATGTTCCAATAAATGGTATCACTCCCCACTGTGACCAAAATTGCTGACCAAAGTTTAAGCAATGACACAGGCTTCAGGTGAGCAGCCAACAAAAATCTCCTTCAACACACTGGCTGAATCTTTGCTCATATTAGATCTGCAAGGTTTTCAAAGAAGAACATGTGGAATAAAAGAGAATGATATCTCTGGTTTTACTCTGAAGCTTGGATCATTTGTTTGTTTTTTTTCATTGTCCATAATCAGTTATTTTGACAGTTTTATAGGAGTGCAACACAAGACCAGAAAACCTGCAGAGCAAAAGGTCGACATACCAAATACTAAAATATTCTAAAATTCATGGACATTTTTCTCATTTTTTTACTTTTCACTCAAATTGTTAAACTCATCATTCAAATTTAAAGGAATAGTTTTGTATTCAAAGCAAAGGAAATAAACAAAGTGAACTTTAATTTCAATGGGACCTTAAAGGTGTACCATGTAGTTTAAGGGAATACATTTTAATCAGAAGAGAAAAGATCTTCATTGACTGAATAAAATGAATAAACATTTTGTTTAAATGTGGCAAACCCTGTCACCTTTCTATCTTCAAACTGTGTTCTGGGATCTTATTTTCCTCTTGGAACAGCTTGTTTATTCACTCGTGGAACAAAATAAACAATTTCAGAGTTTGTATTATTACCTCATTCATACTGTAAATATAAAAATTCCGATTTCCAATTTCTACTAGAAAACTATGTTATGTTTTCTAACATGAAAACAAACTAATCTCAAACATGAACTCGATATTTTTGTATCCTCCCTGGTCTAATTTAACATGTAAATTTAAATTTGAACATGTGAAAAGAAAACAATGTCATGTGAACTGGACATTTGCTGAGTTGGTCAGATGTGAATGAAATTTAAAGATGTTAATTTCACATTTTGACATCAGGTGATTGGATTTTTTGTCATATGCGGATAAGAGTTTGTCCACATTTCTCCATAAGTGGAGAGAAGTCTCAGTTATTTCAAGGCAAGTCCGAGCTAAGTCTTTAGAGTGCAACAGTTCGAGCTAAGGTGCGAGTCAGCTTGCCTGAAACTGTCTTACTTGTTTTTATATTGAGATTCTGAGCTTGAATTTCTTCTAAAAAAGGAAAAGGCTCATCAGTAATAACTGCATGCACTTACATTCACATTAAATACAGAATCAGTTACATTTTAAAATGTTCACGCAGCTCAGCATACAGAAATTATGGTATGTGTCAAAAAACATATAGACACTCTTTTGGAAAAGTATCACCCATGTAATCGAATAGTGTGTCCCAGCGGGAGTTGTTCCTCCGAGCCCAACTGGATCTTCATTGGAGTAAATACAATTACGCCTATGAAGATTCAGACTTGTAACACTAAGAGTATTGAAGGAATAACGGGCAAAGGTCCTGAGACATACAGGCCTCCTGACAAGAAGCCAAAAATCCCACTTCCAATTTGAAGAGAAATGGAACAAAAAGACTTCTTGCAGTAACTAATCTATCTGGACAGAACATCAAGTAAACCTCAGATAACAATGAGGGAAAACCCTTACCTGCATCGTGTTTCTGGTTCTGCTCTTAGACAAACGTTGTTGAGGGTGACACATAAAACTACTCCTTCAAATCTTGGTAAACAAAGAGAACACACATCAGTCTTGGCAAATATGAAATTTTTGATCATGTCATGTGATTATTTCCAACACACATATAAAACACTGCACAGATTTGATTCTTAAGCAAATGTGCATCTTACATCCTCTCTGTATTCCGGGATCGTTATCTCGGTGCCATTTGTTTTCACATGTGGTGCTGGATTGGCACCCTGCTCAATGGATTGACTACAAAAGCCCTCGTACTCGCTGTGAGACTCTGTTTCCTCACTCTCTGTCTCCTGACCTGGAGCCCAGGGTCGCCTTGCTCCGCCTCTTGGCAGAGTCTGATCAGCAGGAGAAGAAGGAGGAGGCTTTTCAGCCCTCTCTTTGGGCCTCGCCCCCTCCGATGAAGGAGCCAGCTGGCATGTGGATGCATGGATCATTCTTCTTTGCCCTCCGTGTGACCAGTAGCACCTGATATGCACCTTGCAACCTAGGAGAGAGAGATTCTTCTCCCAGAGATTTTAGTAACACATAGTTAATAAATTAATTAAGAAACAATACAAAAAAAAAAAAAATTTACGACAGGATGACAAGATTGACTTTGAAGGTTACTCCTGGTTTGGTCACAACAGCATGTTGCATAAAAGAGCTAAAAAAGCATCAGGAGGAGTTGGCATTTTAGTTAAGAACTATTTGCTGGATTATTTTAGAATACAAGTAGTGGACAAGTCTATGGACGATATAATTGGAGTACGTTTGGAGCATCGGGAGCTGCAGTATTGTCTAGTTATCTTTTCCTGCTATCTGCCACCAGAGGGATCTACAAGAGGACGGGACTCAGTGACTTTTTTTACTCATCTGCTGGCCCAGGTTTACTCCTTGGAAGCTGATGTCATTTATTTATGTGGAGACTTTAACAGTCGTATTTCAAATAAAGATGACTGTATTGGGGATATTGATAATGTCCCACCTCGAGTGGCCATAGACCTAAGCATGAACAGTCACAGGGAATCACTCCTTGAATTTCTCAGGGATTGTAAATGCTGTGTCCTAAATGGTAGAATAAATCCTGATACTGACAATTTTACATCTATATCATCAAGAGGTAGAGCAGTGGTGGACTATATAATAACCCCTCACGATTGTTTGGAGACTTGTATTGATTTAAAAGTGAAAACTCCATCTGAGATTTTGAGCAACAACCCTGTTTGTATTGACCTTATCGGAGAAAAAAGTAGGCTACCGGACCATTCACTGTTAATGTTTAAGTTTAAAATTAATGCTGCTATTGAGTTTTGTTCTTCTGAAAATGATTCTGGGATTAATTTATTTAAAAGACGACCTAGAATATTTCCAGACAACTTTCTTTAATCCAATATGTGTCGTATGGCTCTGCTGGAACTTATGGGTAACCTAGAAGGTCGGGTGATAACGCAAAGTAATATTGATAACTGGTATGGATTATTTTGTGATATAATGGATAGGGAAATTAATAATAATTTATCAAGAAAATCTTTATCTGGCCAGGGAGGAATACATTTCAAAGTGGGTAGGAATAAACCATATTGGAATGCAGAACTCAAAAAACTTCTGAATGACAAGAGACAGACTGAGAGGGAATTTTTTAAATGTAAAGATCCAGCTATTAGAAAGCAACTTAAAGATCACTACAAACAGACTCAGTCTAACTTTGATAAGAGAGTTAGATTTTATAAAAGACAGTTTATAAGAGGACAAGCATTACAGCTAGACCGATTGCAAAGTAACAATCCACAACAATTTTGGAAAGAAATTAATAAATTAGGTCCTAAGAAATTAAAGAAAATCCCAATGGAGATCTTATGAGATAATGGTGACACTGAAAATAAAAAAAGAGCTTGTGCTTGAGAAATGGAAAACAGATTTTGCAAATACATTTTCTGGACATCTTATTCCGCCTGGTTTTGATGACCTGTTCTTAAGTAATGTTTGTGATTCAAATTGTATGATGGAGTTGGCTATGGATATGCCAGGCTATAGTGTAAATACATTTTTGAATCGGAATATTACTATGGAAGAAGATAAAAAAGCTTTGGACAAAGTAAAACTGAAGAAAACACCTGGCATAGAAGGCATCCCAAATGAAGCCCTGAAATCTCCATTTCTCCTTGAAGTCCTCTTTTGCCTGTTTCAGACATGTTTTGAGTATGGTATAATTCCATCACCATGGTATAAATATATCATAAAACCTATTCCAATGTCAGTAAAGAATGATCCCAGAATACCTCTTAATTACAGAGGCATCAGTCTCCTAAGTACAGTTTATAAGGTATATTCTAATATACTGAATTACAGGCTTACTCGATATTTGGAAATGAAACAGTGTCTTGTTGATGAGCAGAATGGGTTTAGAAAGTGTCGTGCCTGTATTGACTATATTCATTCAGTGTCAACTATCATCAGAGCTAGAATCGCCACAGGTAAACCCACTTTCTCATGTTTTGTTGATTTCCAAAAGGCATTTGATTGGATTAATAGAGATTTACTTGCCTTTAAACTGATGGAAGTAGGGGTGGATGGTAGATTCTACAAAGCTATTCAGAGTCTGTATGGAAGCCCAGTTGCTTGTGTTGAGATCAATGATATGTATACTGATGAAACAAGGTGATATTCTTTCTCCAACACTTTTTGCATTGTTTGTGAATGATTTAGCTCTACAGATTAAGAAAAATAATCTGGGTGTATGTTTGGATGACATTTATTTAGGTATTTTATTATATGCGGATGATATTATTTTACTGGCAGAATCTGAGTCTGATTTACAAAATATGCTAAATTTGGTTAGCTCCTGGTGTCATAAATGGAGATTAGTGATAAATAAGAGCAAAACACAGATAATGCATTTCAGAAACAAAGGCATGGAAAGAAGTAAACAAACATTCTATTTTGATTCAGTTCCCTTGGAATATGTTAGCTCATATAAATATTTAGGTTTCCTTCTGTATGGTTTTATGACATTTGAAACTGGTTTTAGGTGCCTTGCTGATTCAGCTGGGAGAGCTTTGGGATCAGTTATTAATAAAATGAGAGTTTGTAATGATTTGGGTTACTTTACATATACTCAACTGTATAATGCATGCGTCTCTCCCATACTGAATTATGCTGCAGGAGTATGGGGATTTAAAGAGTCCAAAGTTATAGATACTATACAGAATAGAGCTATAAGATATTTTTTGGGTGTACATAAATTTGCGCCAATTCCAGCAATAGAAGGAGATATGGGCTGGATTCCAGGATGTGTACAGCGAAAATGTGAAATGATTTGATTGTGGAATCGACTAAACAAAAAGGCAGAGGATAGAATGAATAAAAAAGTATTTACATGGTCAAAAGAAATTTACTCTATTTTTGAGGAGATGGATATGGTGTATTTTCATAGGAATAAATTGTGCTGTAGTGTTAACATCATTAAAGATAAGCTTCTTTTGAAATTTGAAGAGAAATGGTTTGAAAATGTCCTATTAAAACCAAAATTAAGGACATATATGCAGATTAAATCTAATTTTGGACCTGAATTATATGTTACATCACGTTTACAGAGAAGTCAAAGATCTTTAGTTGCACAGTTTTTAATTTTTGATGTGCTGGTGTTATTGTGCTGATCCAGTTGTGCTCTTGATCTGGTTTGGTTCTTTTTTTTTTTTTTTGGTGTCCTATGAGCCCATGTGGGCTGGGCATACATGTATGCATGACACAATAATAAACATCATTCATTCATTCATTTATTCATTCAAAAGCGGGAAACGAGAGATCTCGCGTGTATAGTTCTTGCCAGAAGACAGTAGTGTTCAACCTTAACTGTCCTCCATGTTACGTCACATTCACAGATCAACACTTCTTGGAAAAAGCAACTGCTAACTTGACTTGTTCAAAAACTTTCTTTTTCTTTTAACTTTGTGTACACTAACAATGTATATGAGTAGAGACCCTGGTGATACTACGAGCAATGTTTAAACCAGTCTCTCCTTCTGGTTCGAGATTCTCCTTCGTCTCACGGTGTTGTACCCAGTGATGTGCACAGGGGGGGGGGCAGTCGCCCCCCCTCGTGGCCCAATTGTTGAAAAACGCGCGCTAAAGTGCCCTCCTGAGAGCCAAAACGCGCGCTAAAGTGCCCTCCTGAGAGCCAAAACGCGTGCTAAAGTGCCCTCCTGAGAGCCCAAAAAGCATGCTGAAGTGCCCTCTTGGTTGGCAAAACACACTAAACTGCCCCCTTGGCTGGTTAAAACATGATAAACTGCCCTCTTGGGAGCCAAAACATGCGCTAAAGTGCCCTCTTGGGAGCCAAAACGCACGCTAAAGCGCCCTCTTGGGAGCCAAAACGCACACTAAAGCGCCCTCTTAGGAGCCAAAACGCGCACTAAAGCGTCCTCTTGGGAGCCAAAACGCGCGCTAAAGTGCCCTTCTTTTCGCACCTGCCCTTCAAAAAGTCTGCGCACGCCACTGGTTGTACCGAATGGTTTATGTGTGTTCATGTCTAATGTAGGGTTTGTCAGACTCACACACAGGGTTTTTTCAATGCTTGAGAACTTTAATTGTGTTAAAGATAAGAAAAAACAATCATCCTAAATAATGCACCCATCTTCTGTGTTCATGATAGGTATGTGTCTCTGCTGTCCAAAGACATGTCACAGCTTTTTGGCGCAGACAAACGGCTTTATGTAGTTGCAAGGCTGATCGTCAAATTTCTTCTCATCTGTAAAAAGAAAGAGGGAGTTATTTAGGCATAACTTGATAATGAATCAAAATTTATTTAATGAGGCCAAGTATATGTAAATGTAACGATTCAACTACAACTTGTCTTTGTTGTACAATAGACTGAAAGGTATTGAGAGCAACCCGATCAACAAATGTGTCCCGAGAGATCCGATCACAAAAGGAAAGCTTGAAGCTCTTCAATTCGCGGCTGGCATTCTGGTGACCTCTTGTGGTCGGAGCTCACTTACACACTTGCTCTATATGCAAATGTACGTTATATACATTCTGACAAAACAAAAGACATATCTTTTTGTAGAACAACAGCTGAATTAAGAGAGAAGTGTTTCAAACTATACATAAATTTACCTCCAAAGTTCATCAGGAGACAGTTTGCATTGGCCCTATTATCAGGCTGTCCTGTAGCCCAGTAGTTGTAACTAAAGGGTGTACCATCGCTCCAGAACCAGGTGCCCTCCTAGAAGATTAGAGTTCAATCAACATAATACAATTGACAGTAAGTTTTTCTTGTATATCTACTTTTAGATTTAGTATTATCAGTAATATACCTGTGCTGCATCGCAGCCTCCAAGCCATGCGAGAGGATACCCTGAAGTCTGCCTCTGTATCATAGTCTGAATCACGTGCTGCTCATCAAAGCTGTGCACTGATGCAAGGTTTCCACCCTGACTCTGACAATATTTCTACACAAGGGCAGAAAGATGTGCCACACAAATCATTCATTGCATATCAAGTCATACAAAGACACCAATTCAAACCATCCTCATTACCTCGGCATTGGCCCAGGTCATGGTAGATGGAACGTAGAGGAAACAGCGAATACTGTAACTCGTCCAACCAGGAGGACAAGATGGCATCAACTCTGCTATGCTGCTGGTGACTGAAAACAAATTCAGCAAAGAGCTGAACATGGGAGGCATCGAATCAGGTTGTATTAAAGGTAGGTGCTCAGCTTCTGACCGTACATAAACATGTAAAGCACCCATTATCCTGATAAATCCTGAGCTCCATCAGAGCAGTCAGAATACATTTGTTTCAGAAGCTAGAGATTTCCCTCTGTCCTGTCAAGTTTATAGCTGTAGCTTTTAGATTTGCTGCTTCAAGTATGCCACGATATTTGCTGCAGTGACATTACTGCACACATGGAAACATTTAAAATGACTGAAAGCTATGTAGGAATATCTTAACATCAGAGTAAAGCTCCCTTTAAATAGCAGGAAATATACTGCACCAGGCTTGTGTTGGTCACTTTCTGCTGCTTCCTCTGCAGCCACTGTAGGCTATGATAACATACTTTAATGTGTGAAATTGATGGAGTTACCTTTTAAACACTTTAAAGGGCATATCCTGAAATTATTAAGTCAATTTGCAGAAAGCATTTTTGTAAAATAAGAACAAAAACAAACTTGCCTTCTGGTCCTGAGTTTAAATCAGTCTCTCCTTCTGGATCAGCAAGAGGTTTGACATGAAACAAAGTGACTCATTTAATTTGCTGTTATACAATAATAGCACACAAACTGTGCTCTCGCTCTCTTTTCAGTTTAGAAGAGAATGAGATGTATTTTTAAGGAATTACTGATTGTTAAAGCTACAGTTACAGCTACAGTTCACCCCCCCCCCCCCCCCCCCCCCCCCCCAATGTAGATGGAAAGTCTGGCGCCACCGCAACTCTGGACAAGCTGTACGGAGCTATGTTTTATTTATTCAGTGATTCAGTAAAACAAGTGCCCATCTACTTCAGGAGAATGCTGCAACTGTGTTTTTCTGTGAAGCTCCAGAAATGTTTGGAGGACTACCAAACTTCAACGTGACTTTCCATCAGCATAAGGGTGAGCAGATAATGACTAAAATGTCATTTTTGGGTGAACTTTTCCTTCAGAGTCTTAGACAGATAAATATTATCTGAGGTTATTGTACTCACCAGCAGCTCTGGTCAGAGCCATCATGGCACAGACAAGTAGAGACACGGTCAGCATCTTCGTGTTCGAAGTGATGACTATCTTCAATGGAAAGAAACAGACGTGCTGTAATAGTTCTGACTTGAGGACAAGATGAGTGGTTGTTAGAGGAAGGATAGAGGACAGAGCAGAAGAATAGATGTAGCAGGTAAAACAAACCTTGTGGAGGATTGTCCTGTCGCCTTCCTCTGTGGATAAATACCAGCTCTTTTATACAGTTGCTTACGTAATTTATTTATTTCAGGTAGAAACCTTGACTCACCTCGGGTTATCTGTAAAGGCTTATCCAATTATTTGTTTCATCATATAACATCATTTCCCGCTCTTGTTTACTTTAAAGTGTGACCAAAGTTTAAGCAATGACATAGGCTTCTACGGAGTCCCAGACATGACAAAAAAATTTAATTGTGGCAACAATATAGCTATTACGTGCGCATGAAATACTAATTCGTGGCCACGAAATAGGTATAATGTGCACACGAAATACTAATTAATAATATTAATATCATTCCTGGCCAGCTGGGTAAGCAAATCAAGCACACCTTCTCTAGAAGCTGCAATAGCCGACGTGATGTCCTTAGCGTGAGTGTCTTTGCTTATTCTGTTCTCGTCACTATCTTGGGGGGGCAACTGAAGGCATGTGAAGTAGTTGTACACAGACATGAAACAAGTCAGATATAATAAAATAGACTAGATAATTAAGAAAGTACAGGAGCCCCCTCAGGAGCTGGTGTCCTCAGGTGAACCCCTCCGATTCTTGGATCAGAGCGTGGGAGGAGTCCTGAGGTCCTGCGTGCTGTCCTCAGTGTTTGCTCCTTGCACATGATGGAAAGTGCTCTGACCAGCAGTCCAATGGCTTGAGAGCAGACTTTGATGTTTGCAGAATTATGGAGTGGAACCAGCCGGTGATAGAGAAAGTGATGACACTCTCAATGAAGGAGAAATAAAATGTCCGTAGAATGTTCTTATCAACCCCAAAAAGTGTTGAGCTTCCTCAGGAGATACTGCCGCTGCTGGCATCTCCTGAGGATCTCGTCAGTGTTGGAGGCAAATTTAAGTGCAATTTCAAAAAATAGTACCCAGGTATTTGTATTCCTACACAAGCTCTACATTCCTCTTGTGGATCGTGCTGATGGCAGCTGCAGTCGGCATCTGCCTGCTGGAAAATGTCACCATGATCTCAAAAGGTCGACATACCAAATACTACGATATTCTGAAATTCATGGACATTTTTCTTAGTTTTTAACTTTTCACACAAATTTTAAACTCGTTATTCATAATGCAAATGAAATGAAATTTTGAAAAATGTTTTGAAACTAAGAAAATAAACATTTTTTACCTTAATTTCAGGTCAGTTAAGAACACATGCTACCAAACAATAATAATAAAACTAGTATTTGTTAAAAAACACCCATCATCAAATTGAAGCACGACAACAGGTTAAAATTGAAAAATAGAGAGCCGAGGTCAGTTTTGGTATCTGGAGAAAGACAAATCCTTTTTTCAATCCTGTATGAACTGTGTCATGAATCACACGTAGGATGTTTATCAATTTAAAACAGATATTTTTGTGAGTCAGTGAAGTTGCAGTTTGTTGTAATTAAAGTAAAATACCACCTTATTTTGCGATAAATCGCTCAGTGAACAACATCATCTTGTTCAATACACATAAAAAGATACAAAAAAAGATGAAAATCACAACATATCTACTTATTTTGACAAATGCAGTTATGTGAAACGAGAGTTCTTCGTGCACACTAAGATTGGGGAACAACTCTACAGCGTTTTAATTTACGGGTTTTAACCATTTAGCAGAACGACGTCACTAACATGATTGTGTAGTCTTAATAATGACTGATTTTCAGTCTGATATTTCATTCGTTTCATGACACACTTCTCAAGTTGGAAACTTATGATAGATCGATAGAATTACATTAATGATCCCAGACTGGGAAATTATTTTGTAACAGCAGCAGTGGGTCCTCAAATAAAACACTCTGTACATAACATAAATAGAAGGCAATATATACATATATACGTATTTATATATATATACATATATATGTATGTATATATACAGTGCACAGTATACTATAAACAATAATAATATATACAAACAAACAGTAGAGCGATCAGAGTTCTCTTGGTCAGGTGAGAGAGTTAATTTGTAATGAAATGGCTTGTGGCAGGAAAGATTTCCTGTGTCTGTTGCTACGACAGCGAAGCTGAAGCAGCCTTCCGGAGAAGGTGCTCTGCTGTCTGACCAGTGTGAGTTGGAGAGGGTGGAGAGGATTATCCATGATGGATAACAGTTTTTTCAGTGTCCTCCTCTCCACCACAGTCTCCAGAGTGTCCTGTTTACAGGCAATCACAGAGCCAGCCTTCCTGATCAGTTTGTTGAGTCTGTTGGTGTCGCTGGCTCCGATGCTGCTTCCCCAACAAACTACAGCAAAGAAAAGTACACTGTCCACCACAGACTGATAAAAGATCTCCAACATCTTACTGCACACGTTGAAGGATCTCAGCTTCCTCAGGAAGTAAAGTTGGTAATGTGTTAATGATGTTTGAATTGACAAACATCATATGTGTGATTAAAAGCCCCATTTTAATAAAATAATCACATTTAAAAATAGGTCCCATGATGGAAACCGGAAGGGGCGACACAACAACCGGAAGTCGTTGCGATTCTGTGCATCCAGGATTTTCTTCCGGCCGACAGCTTGAAAATGAATTCGAGCACAACAAAGCTGCAAGATATGTAAGGGATAATGCCCGACGTAAGATTCTTATGCAACGGAAACGTTGTTCACTCCTCCAGTAAATAGGACGGATCATAGATACGACTTGGCAACGGGAGATATTCTAGTCCGCTTAGCAATGAGCCAGAAAGCTAACGTTATGCTAGCAAGATTCAAAGTCAATTACATTGCGTACGGTTGACAAACAGTAAATATATTTCGACAGTATGCTAGCTAACACGATTAGCTAGCTAACCAGTCATGTCATTGTCCCCAAATCAATATCAAGATTTTCACGAACAAATGATCGGCCGTGTGTAACGTTACTGTGGCCGCAGCCTGAAGCAGAGAGCTGAACAGCCAACGGGATGTGAGATTATTCGCATATCAGTAAGTTTAGAAGGGAAGTGAACTTTCTGCAGCTTGTGTGTTACAGTCGCCACCCTGTGGTGTTCAGAGGATAAGACACTGAAGGACTGACGAACTGCACTCAGTGCTGGAAGTAAAATATTCAGATTTGATACGCCAGCTAGCGCATTAATTTACAGCGGTGAACAGTCAATTTGACTGGAACTACTTAGCAGGGTGTCCATATATCAGGGGTTAATGGACACCCTGCAGCCAATCAGAATCGAGTATTCCCCCAGACCATGGTATAAACACAAATAACGGAAGGTAGGAAAAAGAAAACGAAGTTATAACAACACAGAGTTAACCTGAACCCTATTTAGTACATGCTTGTGAATTCCGGACTTTCCTGAAGACGATCGTTAGTTAGTTTAGCCAATAGCTCTGTTTGGCTTGCAAGCGGTTCATATCATAGGTTTTAAAATTAAAGACTTTTTACATCACCACTGTTTTGTGCTTGTATTTCAGTGTGAAACTCAGATATATTGACATCCTTATGGCCAGTGACGGCTGGGCTCAGGCCTGTGAGTCGCATTAAACATGCTAACCTTAACTGCTAGCATGAAATGTATGTTGACCTACCTACCCACCGTTCATTACAGTGTGCTAGCAATAAATGGTACTTTGCAGCATTTAACACTCAACCTGTTTGTGATGGCTCGACCGGCTTTCTCACAACATCTGTATTGTGGATCCTTATCTCTGTTTAGATAAAGTTGGGATACTTTATCCTGCGTTCATGTCATATTTTATTGATAGTATCCTCGTTCTGACGAGAGAAGAGGTAATGCACAGAAGTACCAAGAAATGTAGATAAGACATTAAACTCTCATTTGATCAAGTGGTCTGATGGGATGTCCTAACGATGTGACGTCATGGCATTGTGCATAGAGTTCAGAAAGGATACTGGTGTCTTGAGACCATGCAGATGTGTAGTGGAAGTATTACCTGTTTGGGGAAAGGCGTTCCAAACCTTATTTTGGGGGTTGTTTTTGGGTTCAGTATCTCACCCAAGGACACTTCATTATGTAGGTGCAGGGCATCAAACCAGCAACCTTCTGATGAGTGGACGACTGATCTAATACCGGAGCCACAGCCGACTTGTGAGTGTGTGTCCCCATTTGTGTGCATGAGACTTCCTCCGAAGCAAATGCAAGTGCTAGCCAGATCAGGATCTTTAAGACGTGATGTGTTGGTGGTCATGAGAAAGAGTCTTTGTTCTGGGAAACACTACCACATTTGTCAACAAATAAAAGTTTCTTGTAGTTACTTTAAAAATTTTTGTGTGTTTTATGTAACAGCTGTTGCCAAACCTCAACAGTTTTCACCAGAAATGAGCAAGGAAAGAAAATGAATGAGCCTCTGCTTGTGCTGGATGTTTTCTTTAAACAGCAGTGACCTTGTTTTCTCTCTTTATCTGTGTGTAACCCACATGGTTACTAAACCCATTTATGTCATTTAGAAGAGTTTACATGCCCCACCACAAGGCTGCGCATCAGCCCTTGACTCATTGTCATGATCACACAGCGTGTGCTCACTCTGAGCCGAGACGCAGACCAGAGCAACCACCAAGTTACAAGCTGACGAGCCCTGGTGAGAAAATACAGTGTAGAAGCCACAAAATGATTATAAATCCCTTTGAATCATATAACCAACCAGTCGCTTGCTTATTAGGAACGAGTCTTGTGTGTTATTCTGGATAAGAGGAGCCGTTTCACCGTGTGAACCCTCTGAGAGAACTCCGGTAAGCGTGGCTGCTATATGCTAAGAGGTTGGGCCTCGTTGTTAGCTTGTAGATGTAGCTTGTTGTGTGAAAATGCCTTCTATTGAAATACTTTTCTTAAACCAATCGGAGCTACAGGAGTGTTTCCTAATGTTTGAACCCACCGTGGTACTCTCTGTATCATTGTGAACGATGTAAATTGACCATAAAAAGATTGCTAGCTAAGTTAGCGCGATGCTTACGCTAATCGCAAGTGGTGCTGCCACTACGCTAGCCAGGTATGATCTGCAATATGTAAAGTGAGTGCTAACATGTAGCTGGGTAAGCTAACATGCTGCTACTGTGATTTATGAGAGAAATAGAGACAGCAGACGATGATATTTGTGTTGATAAGATGTCAGTTTGTGATAATTAATGTTCTCTGATAACTGAGATGTAATGTAATGTGTTTATTGCACTGAAGTTGTTTAAATATTTATGTTGGTTAAAAAAAAGAGATTTAATACTGTTCATTCATGGTTAAAAAGGTTAAAGAGAGAAAATAAGTTGCAGTTAAAAAAATAAATAGTGATTAGAGGAGCTGTTTAAAAATATAAATAGTGCTTTGTGAAGATGAATAAGTGCATTTATGTTAAGATATAAGTATATGGTGTATCTGTCATGCTAAAATACTCATACTGTACTGTAAATGTATACAGACTCATTTAAGTTGATTTGAATACTGTATATCCTGCATCTGGGTATAGATATGGAAGCTATTTAGAGTGAAACGTGAAAGTAGAATGTCATGTGATTGAATAGAGAGTAATGGTTATGTTTCTACACTCTATGTGCAGATTGGTTTTTTATTTGCCAGAATAGGAATTGATTCAGATTCCGAGCCCGTGGAGGTTTGGTGGCGAGCTAGGAAGGACGAGCGACTCGGACGGAGTGGAGAGCGGTGTGGCCAGCCATGAGACCTACTCTGAGAACTCCAGACATCATCTCATTTCATTCGTTGATACAGATAAGAAAACAACACAAAATCTACCCGGGTAGTAGTACATGAACAGAACATTACATACACACCCCGCAGAACGGAACTGAACTATTAACTTCTAATATAGAAGAAAGGACACTTTTATTTGAACTTTTCCTTTACATTTTTCTTTATTTCTTTTGATGAAAGAGCTCTATTTGTTTTGTATTTTTTTCTTTTCTTTTCATACACTGCCAGAAATAGGCAGGTGAAAGCAATCAATTGTCAACTTTCAATTACTTGTTCCCTCATTTGAATAATTTAGAAGCCCAACTCCCCGAACCTAGAAAGAGTGTAAGTGTCAATAGTGTGTCTTCTAGTCAGGCTAAGGGCGCTACATGTGCTTTGTTGCTTTTGCCTCCTCTGTGTTTCTTACTAGTTAAAAGCAACAAGTGAAGGTGTGATTGTGTCTGATAGAAAGCACCTGAGGGGATAACTCCAGACAAGACCTTCCAGATGACGGAGTCGACCCATCCGTGAAGCTGAAGCCCAGTCCCACTCAATAACCCCTCCCTTTGTTTGTGGAGCGGGGAGCGGAGAGTGCGAAATATAGTCGGAGCGCAGAGCGGGTTTTAATCCAAAGGCCAGAGCGATGGTTCCGTTTCACTCCAGTTCCGTTCCGATACCGCTCTCCACGAGTCTAGGGCATACACAAGTCCACACAGATTCATGTGTGCCTTCAAGGGTTACAAGGCCTACATCAGAGGTCATTCGTTCAGAGATGGAGTTTGTAAAATATTTCATAGCAAGCAGAGAGGTCATATAGGTGCAACATCAGGAATTGCTCCCTCTTTTAAATTTGAGCGAGCTCGGAGCGATTTCACCAGAGCTGAATGAAATCTTAGGTGAGCGGAGAGCGGTCCTTGAGCGGAGCTGTCTGGTTTAACTTTGAGCGATGGAGCGAACACCCACGTAAGCGGGGAGCGGAAATTCTCGCCGCTCAGCTCCGCTCACATGCTCTAGTCCTCTACTGAGGGCTGTCGGGGAGCCATGCGGGATTGGTGTGCATGCTGACTCCTTGTGGATGACTCAACTGAAAGTCCAGCTAGGACTGACGCCGATAAATTACGCTCTTGCAGTTGGCCGCCGAGCTGCAAACATTTTTTAGCCAACTCCCAACACACCAGCTTCACCTCACGGTTCACACACTCACAGCTCCCTGAGTCACTTCTACATTGTCTTAATGATCACAGTGGCCAAAGAAGGGGAACAATAAAGCCAAATTGAGGAAATAAAATGCTCAGTGACGTGCAGTGAGAAGTCATTTATGTTCATAATAAGAGCAGGCTGTGCACAGACATGGGGGGACTTCTGTTGCTTTTCTATTTATAGTCTGACCCACTGGGCTTCAGTTATGTCATATACGCATTTAGGGAGAGAGCCTGTGTGCTGTTATGGGAAGTATGCTAACTTCAGAAACCTCCGGGGGAACAGAAGGTAAAAATAAGACGGTGGACTTCAATGTGTGTGTCTGGTTGTGTAGCAACTGTGACTGAAGACTGCAGGTCTGTTTAACTGGATTACTAAATGCAGACAGGTTAATCAATATCTAAAGGGCTTGGAGGGCGGTCCCTTTGTTTTATTCACCTGACCAAATTTAAAAAGCATGACCAGAAGTGAAAAGAATCGATTAAACCCTCAGTTGAATCTGTCTCC
The DNA here is from genome assembly GCF_900880675.1 of Sparus aurata. Taxonomy (NCBI): domain Eukaryota; kingdom Metazoa; phylum Chordata; class Actinopteri; order Spariformes; family Sparidae; genus Sparus; species Sparus aurata. The sequence continues at coordinate 11,418,792 of NC_044196.1, read as the reverse complement.
TACCTCTTCCAAAGGCAGAGGCAGCAACACCTGTTCAGAACAGAAACATCCAGCCTGTGGATGGACTCATCACACAAAGATGCTTCACTACAGGTGTGGTCGCTTGGAAAATGGCTTGGAAAAGCATGTTTTGGACAAAACAGCAAAAACTTAAAATATGCGTCATAAAAAGGCAAAAAAAAAACAAAACATCAACATCAGTTGCTCTTTCCTGTTCTTTGTCAGGTGAATTTACAGACCAGTAGCTCCAACCAAAACACCAGATTGTGTTTAGGACATCAGTTATTTCTCATCCTCAAATCTTTGTCTTGTGTCAAATTGAAGCATTAGCAAAGTATAAAAAGATTTCTGTTTTCGTACTGTGCCACAGTACAGAGTAAACAAAAGCCACAGCAACACACAAGCACTGCTGCTGCTTCAATCACATGTTTTCGACATGGATCAGATTTCAGCCCTCCTCGTTTTTATCCCTTTTCATAAACAATAACTCGGTCAAGTGTGATATTTTGTTAGATTCGTCGTTAGCAGATGGTTAAAGTTGTATCTCAGTCTCAACGTTTTCCATCATATCAATTATCGATGTTATAAATGTTCCTCTCTCACATGACTCCAGAGCTGATTGAAGATGCCCGAAGGAAACAAAGAACGAAACGTACAACTCTGACAATCACTGAAGGATGGAGATTCTCCTCCATCTCATGTGTTGTACCGAATGGTTTATATGTGTTTAATGTAGGGTTTGTCAGACTCACACACACTGTTTCTATTACATAATCTATCCCTCAAATGCTGAGCTAGCTTGCTGCAGTTAATCTGTCAGTGACTAGACGCCATTCCAGGCAAAATCTACAGTAATGAGATGTCTTTTTCTAACCTGCAGATGTGCTATGCTAAAACAGAAATCTTTTATATTTATATTTATACTTTTAAATGTTACATCAAGTCTCACATTTCAGCCCTCCTCGTTTGTATCCCTTTTCATAAACAATGACTCAGTGTCAAGTGTGATATTTTGTTAGATACGTCGTTAGCAGATGGTTAAAGTTGTTTCTCAGTGGCACTGCCTGCGTTACAACAACGTTTTTTCCATCATATCAATTATCAATATTATAAATGTTCCTCTGTGGAGACGCTGATGTAATCAAATTTCCTCTCACCTGACTCCAGAGCTGCTGGAAGATGCTGTTGTAATTAATGGTTTATGTGTGTTTATGTCTAATGTAGGGTTTGTCAGACTCACACACAGGGTTTTTTCAATGCTTGAGAACTTTAATTGTGTTAAAGACAAGAAAAAAAAAATCATCCTATCATACACCCATCTTCTGTGTTCATGATAGGTATGTGTCTCTGCCGTCCAAAGAGATGTCACAGATTTTTGGCGCAGACGAACGACCTTAAGTTGTCGCAAAGCTGATTGGCAAATTTCTTCCGATCTGTAAAATGAAAGAGTTATTTAGGGATAACTTGATAATAAATCAAAATTTATTTAATTCAATTACAGCTGGTGTTTGTTGTACAATAGACTGAAAGGTTTTGAGAGAAACTGGATCAACAAATGTGTCCTGATTGATCCGATCACAAAAGGAAAGCTTCAAGCTCTTCAATTCACAGCTGGCACTCAGATGACCTCTTGTGATCGGGGCGCACTTACACACTTGCTCTATATACATTCTGACACAGAAGAGAACAACTGCTGAATTAAGAGAGAAGTGTTTCAAACTATACATAAATTTACCTCCATAGTTATCAGGAGACAGTTTGCATTATCAACATTATCAGGCTGTCGTGTGGCCCAGAAGTTGAAACCAAAGTGTGTACCATCGCTCCAGAGCCAGGTACCCTCCAAGAAGATTAGAGTTCAATCAACATAATACAATTGACAGTATGTTTTTCTTTTATATCTACTTTTACATTTAGCAGAATCAGTAATATACCTGTGCCGCATCGCAGCCTCCAAGCCATGTGAGAGGATACATTAAAGTCTTCCTCTGTGTCATACTCTGAATCACGTTCTTCTCATCAGCTGTGCACTGATGCAAGGTTTCCACCCTGACTCTGACAATATTTCTACACAAGGGCAGAAAGAGGTGCCACAGAAATCAGTCATTACATATCAAGTCATACAAAGATACCAAACTGAAGAATATGCCAAAATCCAAACCATCCTGATTTCCTCAGCATCGGCCCAAGTCATGGTAGATGGAACCTACAGGAAACAGCGAATACTGTAACCAGTCCAACCATCAGGACAAGATGTCACCACCTCTGCTATGCTGCTGTTGACTGAAAACAAAAAACACGTGAGGCATCGAATCAGGTTGTATTAAAGGTAGGTGGTTTTCACCCATTATCCTGATAAATCCTGAGCTCCATCAGAGCAGTCAGAACACATTTGTTTCAGAAGCTAAAGAGTTTATAGTTTATAGCGGTAGCTTTTAGATTTGCTGCTTCAAGTGTGCCATGTATTTGCTGCAGCGACATTACTGAACACATGGAAACATTTAAAATGACTGAAAGCTATGTAGGAATATCTTCAAATCAGAGTAAAGCACCCTTTAAATAGCAGGAAATATACTGCACCAGGCTTTTGTTGGTCACTTTCTGCTGCTTAAATATTCATCAAGATGATAACTTACTTGGTGGAGTTACCTTTTAAACACTTTAAAGAGCATATCATGAAATTATTAAATCAGTTTGCTGAATGCAATTTTGTAAAAAATATGAACAAAAAACCAACTCATCTTCTGGTCCTGAGTTTACATCAGGCTCTCCTTTTGGAACAGCTGCAGGTTTGACACAAAACAAAGTGACTCATTTAATTTGCTGTTATCACTCTACGTACACAATAATAGCACACAAATTGTGGTCTCTCTCTTTTCAGCCCCAAGAGGGCAGTTTATCATGTTTAAACCAGCCAAGAGGGCAGTTAAGTGTGTTTTGCCAACCAAGAGGGCATTTTGGCATGCTTTTTTGGCTCCCAAGAGGGCACTTTAGCGCGCGTTTTGGCTCCCAAGAGGGCACTTTAGCGCGCGTTTTGGCGCCCAGGAGGGCACTTTAGCGCACGTTTTGGCTCCCAAGAGGGCACTTTAGCGCACGTTTTTCAACAATTGGGCCACAAGGGGGGGCCCAAATACTACGATATTCGAAGTGATGACTATCTTCAATAGAAAGAAACAGACGTGCTGTAATAGTTCTGACTTGAGGACAAGATGAGTGGTTGTTAGAGGAAGGATAGAGGACAGAGCAGAAGAAAAGATATAGCAGGTAAAACAAACCTTGTGGAGGATTGTCCTGTCGCCTTCCTCTGTGGATAAATACCAGCTCTTTTATACAGTTGCTTACGTAACTTATTTATTTCAGTTAGAAACCTTGACTCACCTCGGGTTATCTGTAAAGGCTTATCCAATTATTTGTTTCATCATATGTCATCATTTCCCGCTCTTGTTTACTTAAAAGTGTGACCAAAAAAACCCATCATCAAATTGAAGCATGACAACAGGTTGAAACCGAAAAATAGAGAGCCGAGGTCAGTTTTGGTGACTGGAGAAAGACAAATCCTTTTTTCAATCCTGTATGAATTGTGTCATGAATCACATGTATGATGTTTGTCAGTTTAAAAGATATTTTCTCAAGTCAGTGAAGTCGCAGTTTGTTGTAATTAAAGTAAAATACCACCTTATTTTGCGATAAATCGCTCAGTGAACGACATCGAATTGCTCAACACACATAAAAATATGAAAATCACAATAAATCTACTTATTTTGACAAATGCAGTTATGTGAAAGGAGAGTTCTTTGTGCACGCTAAGATTGGGGAGCAGCCTTACAACGTTTTAATCTACAGTTTTTAACCGTTTAGCAGAACGACATCATTAATGAGACTGTTAGCTGTGTAGTTTCATGACACTTCTCGAGTTGGAAACTTGTGTTTAAATTGACAAACATCATTTGTGTGACTAAAAGCACAATTTCAATGTTATAGCTGCTGTGCAGCGATGGGTCGGGTCCGGGCTATTTTTTGGCAAATTTAGGCAATTCTGAGCAACAAACAGGAGAATAGAAAGACAAGACAGTTGACAGCAATGTTCATTTTGGACGACTTGACGCTTGAACTCACAACTTCTGGAATCAAAGACTGTCATCTATCGCTCTGAGCTATTTGGCAAGTGGCGTTATAACAGTGGCTTCACAAATTGAGTAAGCCATTCACTGTTGTGCAGGCAGATTTGAAACCACTGTAAAAAATTCAGTTATCAAGACAAAAATCTGAAAATACACATATTGCAGCATGGAGATGTTGGTAATTTTTTTTAACAATTATTGATTTGCTCCATAAGTGAATAACTGATGTTTAAAAATGCTTCTTGCATTGACTGCAATTATTCACATGAGAGCAGAATTCAAAATGTTCTCAAAAATTCAGTTTTTTAGGTAAAATTCTTATATTTTCAAACATCATCTACCATGACTCTAAAAAATGTTCAATTTTTTTCATGAACATTGAAGATTTATTGATCAATTTGCAGGTAAATGTTTACAGTAGTGTTCACAGTCAAACATTTTCATGCACTGTAGGCAAAAATTGTGGGAGGAGATAGGTTTTTATAAGTTTTACAGTTTAAAAAAAAGAGTGATGGACTTCATAATTTTTAATAGGTTTAAATGTACAAACGTTTCTTTAGTATTGGGGCTACAGTTTGATGAAAGTGTGAAGTTCTAGCAGGTTGATTTGTTTTAACTTTAGACGCTTGCTGTAGCGCCACCATCAGGACTATGGACTTGGGTTTACAGCTGAAGTAATCTGGCATGAGACTGGACCTTTATGCAAAATTTGGTTAGCTTTCACCCATGGTCCAGTCCAAGCTATTTGTTTTTATTTAATTTAGAGGCTTGCTGTGATGCACCATCAGGACAATTGTCTTGTGTTTCATGTTAAGGACATCTGACATCTGTCATCATCGTCCTTGCTGGGTCTCGAACACACAACCCCTGACACCAAGAACCAGCTCCTAACTCACTCACAAAAATGGTCAAAATGTCAGAAATTCTGTTACCTAAACAAAAGTCTGATAAAACATAAATTGCATATTGACAGCATGGAATTGTTGATTTGTTTTCAACTCCAAGTGTTTTGCTTCATAAGAGAAAATCTGATGTTTAAAAATGCCAGTCTTACATTGACTCCAGTTGTTCCCATGAGAGCAGAATTCAAAATGTTCTCAAAAATTCAGTTTTTGAGATAAAATTCTGATATTTGCCAAACTTCATCAACCATGACTCCAAAATATTCTCAATTTTTTTCAGGAAGATTGAAAATGTATTTAGCAAGAATTTGATAGTATATGTTTACAGTAAGGGTCACGTCAGGATTAAGCAGGACCTTCCCACCCGCCAAATCATTCCCCAGGATGAAAAACCCTCCCCCCCACAGGAAACTCATCACTGACCCCGACAACAACCAGCCCGGTAACTAACTGAGTCCAGGTACATGGTGTGCAACGGAACCCCCACAGATTTCATGTCAAACCCACGAACTAGTACAGCTGACTCAGTTGAAGATGTTTCAGACAGGGGCAACACTCCTTTCAAAATAACAGACTGAGAAGCTGCACTGTCCCTCAAAATAACAACAGGAACTTTCAGTCCACCAGCAGTCAGCGAGACTGAACCCTTCATAATGAAAAGGCAAAAACACCTCATCAGGTTTCTCCGGAAGAGACTGTTCAGAAGGGGAGAGGGATGAACTGGACCTGCTGTGAAACTGACCCAGTGAGTGTTCGGTTTTCAACAGATTGACAGCTTTAGGAGACAAGTTTTTTTTGTTCAAAGCAAAACAGTAATCAACAGTATGACCACGCTTTTTACAAAAAAAACAAACCCTGTCACTCTCCTTAACCCTTGACGTCACACCCCCATCCAGACTCAACTTCTGTAACACAGGGGACCTGGGTGCAGAGAAACTGCTCCCCAGGGGAGGTTGCAGCCCATCATAACTGTCCCTATGTGTCAAAACGTACTCATCCGCAAGCACAGCAGCTTCAGACACATTCAGTGCCTTACGGTCATTGATGTGTGTCACAACCCGTGCAGGCAGGCAATTTTTAAAGTCTTCCACAAGCACCAAATCACGCAATTTATCAAAATCGGAAACTTGCAGAGAACTACACCAGAGATCAAACAACTTCTTTCTCACGGCCAAATTCCACGCATGTCTGGTCATCCGACTTTTTAAAAACGTCGGAACTTCTGACGATATGCCTCAGGCACCAACTCATACGCCCTCAGCACCGCCTTTTTAAACTTCCTCATAATCCAGGCTCAGCTCTGATGACAAAGACGCATAAGCATCCTGAGCTTTACCTGTGAACACGCACTGCAAAAGTAAGGTCCACACCTGTTTGGGCCACTTCAAGGTTTTAGCGACACGTTCAAGCAAGGTAAAATATTTATTAACATCTTTATCATTAAAAGACGGAACAAAACGGATGCATTTACAGACGTCAAAACCACTGACGGAGGAGTGAAATGGGGATGCGGTGGACTGCTGCAGCTCCAGCTCTTTCAGTCGAACCTGCCTTTTTGTTTCTTGCTCCATCTTCCTCATCTCCATCTCATTACTCAACTCCTTCTCTTTTAAATCTAAACGGCGCATCTCAATCTCCAACTACTTGAGACGAGCCGCTTGACCCACATCATAATCTGCACCCTTCACAGTCTCTTCACTCAGCAGAAGACCCTTTTTGGACAATACAGACGAGATTTCAGCTTTAATAGATTGTTTCTTCATTTGCTTTGTCACTGGAATTTCAAGGAAACTAGCCAGAGAAATTAAATGCTCTTTAGTACATGAGTGAAACTCCTCTAATGTGGGATGAGCGACAAATTTCTCGGCATTGAACTCCATAATGGCGCAAGAGAGAAAAAAAAAACACCAGCCAAACAAGAAAAAAAAACAGCACCCAAAAAAAACATGGTGCACGAGTGCGCAGCTTGGCAAACACACCAAAACACAGGTTGTACACACACTGCAAACCAAACAGTACTATGAATGATAGTGCCCACACACACATTACGACACGGCTTGAGCAAAACCAAACCAAGAACAAGCCAAAAAAAAAAAAACATGTGTCAGCAACAACAAAGGCACACCACAAAGTCACCCAGGTACGGCATATAAAACCTGTACAAAAAAAACACCGGCACTCGGTTGGACTCCACAAAAGAAGACCCAACATGGAACAGACGAGCCCCCAAATATGTTATGGCCCTGAATTAAACAAAACAAAGACTCGAACAAAAGAGGCCAGTAACAAATAAAGGATGCCGACTCAGCACAGTCAATATAAATGTGTTTAATTAAAGAAAGGAAAAAGGGCAGGAGTTCCTGGTCAAACTAAAAAAAAGAGAAAGAAGAGACCCCAGACCAGCCATGGCTGTCACATCCGGGGAATCCTCCCGACTAAGGCTGCCTAACAAAAGAAACAACTAACCTATTAAGAAAAAAAAACATAATGATACGAAAACAGGACTACCAGGAACTCAAACCCAAATTAAAACAACAAAGGAGAAAAACAGCAACAAGACTGTGAGGCCAGCACAGCCTCCCTCCTCCTGCAACACACCTGTAATGAGAGAGAGAGAGCCGCCCTGATACTGCCTCCTTTTATCTGTTCAGGTGATTGTCCACACCTGAGCTCAGGAAGGCAGAACAGGGTGGAGTCAGGAAACACACACACACACCCCTGGCCACACGTAACACTGAGTGATGGACTTCATAATTTGTAATGAGTTTAAGCGGACTAAAGTTTCAGCAGTATTGGGGCTACAGTTTGGTGAAAGTTTCAAAACTGTAGCATGTACTGTTGATTTTGTTGGTATTTTTAAATTTTTTTAATTTAAACGCTTATTGTGCCCCCCCCCCCCCCCAGGAGGAATATTGACATGTCCTTGGAATTAAGTAAATCTGGCATGGGGCCGGACATTTCTGTAAAGTTTGGTGAGTTTTCGCCCATGGGAAGTATGATTTCCTCGGAAGAAAGAAAGACGAAGAAAGAAAGAAAGAATTCCTAGGAATGCAATAAAATAAACAAATTTCGAATTGGTCGAATGATGGAAACCGGAAGGGACTTCAGCTAGTCTTCGAGCGACCGTGCTTTTACTCTGAAAGCTCGACACAACAACCGGAAGTCGTTGCGATACGTGCATCCGGAATTTTCTTCCGGCCGATAGCCCGAAGATGAATTCGACCATAACAAAGCTGCAAGATACACACAAATAACGGAAGGTAGGCAAAAGAAAACGAAGTTATAACAACACAGAGTTAACCTGAACCCTATTTAGTACGTGCTTGTGAATTCCGGACTTTCCTGAAGACGATCGTTAGCGGCTGCTAGCAAGAGCCCGAGAGGCTAGTTTAGCCATTAGCTTTGTTTGGCTTGCGAGCGGTTCATATCAAAGTTTATAAAATTCAATACAGACTTTTTACATCACTATTATTTTGTGTATGTATTTCAGTGTGAAACTCTATTAACAGCCTTATGGCCAGTGACGGCTGGGCTCAGGCCTGTGAGTTGTATTAAACATGCTAACCTTAACTGTTGGCGTGAAATGTAAATATTGACCTACCTACCCACCGTTCATTACAGTGTGCTAGCAATAAATGGTACTTTTCAGGATTTATCACTCAACCTGTTTGTGATGGCTCGACAGGCTTGCTCTCAAAATCCGTATGGTGGATCCTTATCTCTATTGTGATAGAGTTAGGATACTTTATCCTGCGTTCATGTCATATTTTATTGATAATATCCTGGTTCTGACTTAACATGTACTACCCAGGTCTCAAAGTATATTTGGTGATCCATCAGAGTTTTGGTTTTGTTTTTCTATCCCTCCAAGAGAACAACATCATTTGAGTTGACAGTCTCCCTTTCCTTTACCTTACCTTACCTTTCTGCTGACGTGAGAAAAGTACATCCAGCAAAGTCTGTAACACCAGAGAGAGTAGTTGTATAACACACATCCCGCCCCTTCTCTCCAAAAAGCCAGTAGTCTGCTTTGTCACAGCCATGTTTCACTGACATAGGTGGACAATTGAGATTCACAACAGTTTCAACTGATTTAGTGCGGCTGCAGACAGATTTATCAAACTAATAGGCATGGGAGAAGAGGTAATGCATGGGATTACCGAAAATGATGTGATGTCACATGGCACTGTGCATAAAGTTCTGAAAGGATACTCAGTGTTTCCCACAGGATTTTGTGAGACTGTCGTGGGTGGATGTTGGAACCTCCAGGGGGATTTTTTTTAACATTTTAAAGTTAAATGCATCAATCTGGTGCACTTTGAAAGCAAAATTAAGAGGCTAGATCTATGAAGAACTGTGTGCTCTTGTACACAGTTTAATCACAAACACATTGGTTGTATAGATACGAATGGTGAAAACACAAAATCAAGTAGAGCATACATCTGAGCCATCAAAGAAATAAAGCAAAAGTGGTTACCTGTGTTGAATTAGTTTATTTTTTAGTAAATTTTTTTTATAAATAATTAAACTGTAAGCTAAATTTTAATAAAAAATGAAATGGATTCGGAGGGTACATCATCAATTCATCATTAGTTGCAGCCTTAAGGGGAGACATGGCAGGCGAAAACATTTTGGACTATTTTGCTTCCAAAACATGTCTTCTTTCAGACTAGTGGAAAAAAACCATCCAAAATACACATTTATACAACTCTCCCTACATTCCACTCATGCCAACGATACACCGACAGCTTGGTCACTCACTGCTGCGAGCGCAATTTTTTACTTTCACTTTTGTTTTTGGAGCAGTTTGGTGCTTCTGGTCTGGATAGAGTGACCCCACCCAGTGCCCCCACTCAGAGGCAACCTACTCTTCGGGCTGTTTTTGAGCAGCATACAAAATATGTTCATTAATTAGTTAATTAATTAATATGTTATTGTTCTAAGATTTTCTATTAAAATAAAGTCAGTAATGACATTTTTTGCCTTCTCTTTTTATTTGAAAAAGTATCGAAAAGTATCTAAATACATGTTGGTACCGGTACCGATACCAAAATGTTGGTATCGAGACAACACTAGTCTGTATGTGAGAATTTAAGATAACTGTTAAGTCTTGACTGTGGAGGGCAGCATTACCCTCCTTTGCGTACAGCCTGCCGGAATTCTATTAGTAGAAGAAGAAGAATCTGGGTTGTTGTGATACTGATGTGCCTATGCTGTTTTGCTGAGACACACACAAAACGAAGTGAGTCATTTCATCTGCTGTTATCACTCTATGTACACAATAATAGGAACATAATCAATTCAAAAGGACTTTGACCCACAAACTATCCATGCTCTTCAACTCCAGCAAGTGTAAAAATCATTCAATCAATCATCTACTCACTACAATGTAGATGGAAAAGCTTAGTTCCATATAAATGCACGGATAATTTGTTGTTTGTCGTTAACGAAAAACAATATTGACCTTGAAGTTGGGAGCCTCATATAAGAAACAACACTTAAATCAAAAGCGGTAAAACGAGAGATCTCGCGTGGATAGTGGTTGCCGGAAGACAGGAGCGTTCCACATTAACTGTCCTCCATGTTACGTCACATTCAGAGATTAACACTTCTCGGAAAAAGCAACTGCTAACTTGAGCTGTTCAAAAACTTTTTTTCTTTTAACTCTGTGTACACTAACAATGTATATGAGTAGAGAAACTGGTGATACTACGAGCAAAGTTTAAACCAGTCTCTCCTTCTGGATGGAGATCCTTCTCCATCTCATGCTGTTGTAATTAATGGTTTATGTGTGTTTATGTCTAATGTAGTGTTTGTCAGACTCACACACAGGGTTTTTTCAATGCTTGAGAACTTTAATTGTGTTAAAGACAAGAAAAAACAATCATCCTATCATACACCCATCTTTTGTGTTCATGATTGGTATGTGTCTCTGCTGTCCAAAGAGGTGTCACAGCTTTTTGGCACAGACGAACGGCTCTCTGAAGTCACAACGGTGATCGTCAAATTTCCTCTCATCTGTAAAAAGAAAGAGGGAGTTATTTAGGGATAACTTGTTCATAAATAAAAATGTATTTAATGAAGCCAAGTATATGTAAGTGTAACGATTCATCACAGCTGGTCTTTGTTGTACAATAGACTGAAAGGTATTGAGAGCAACCAGATCAACACACGTCCTGATTGATCCGATCACAAAAGGAAAGCTTCAAGCTCTTCAATTCACAGCTCACATTCAGGTGACCTCTTATGATCGAAGCTCACTAACACACTTGATCTATATGCAAATATACGTTATATACGTTCTGAAACAACAAAAGAAATAATTTTATGTAGAACAACTGCTGAATTAAGAAAGAAGTATCTCACACTATACATACATTTACCTCCATAGTTCATTGAGAGACAGTGTTGTGCAAATAGAAAATTATCAGGCTGTCCTGGAGCCCAGTAGGTGAAATGAAAGGGTGTACCATCGCTCCAGAACCAGGTGCCCTCCTAGAAGATTAGAGTTCAATCAACATAATACAATAGACAGTATGGTTTTTTTTGTATATCTGCTTTTACATTTAGCAGTACCTGCATTGCATCGTAGCCTCCAAGCCATGTGCGGGGATACATGAAAGTCTGCCTCTGTATCATAGTCTGAATCGCGCGCTGCTCATCAAAGCTGTGCACTGATGCAAGGTTTCCACCCTGAGTCTGACAATGTTTCTACACAAGGACAGAAAGAGGTGCCACACAAGTCATTCATTACATATCAAGTCATACAAAGACACCAAATTGAAGAATATGCAAAAATCCAAACCATCCTCATTACCTCGGCATTGGCCCAGGACATGAGAGATGGAATGTAGAGGAAACAGCGATCATTGTAACCAGTCCAACCACCAGGACAAGATGGCACCACCTCTGCTGTGTTGCTGTTGCCTGAAAACAAATTCAGTAAAGAGCTGAACATGGGAGGCATCGAATCAGGTAAAAGTTTAAAGGTAGGTGGTTTTCAGCTTCTGGACCCTCGTACAGTAAAAATGTAAAGCACCCATTATCCTGATAAATCCTGAGCTCCATCAGAGCAGTCAAAACACATTTGTTTCAGAAGCTAGAGATTTCCTTTTGTCCTGTCAAGTTTATAGCTGTAGCTTTTAGATTTGCTGCTTCAAGTATGCCACGATATTTGCTGCAGTGACATAACTGCACACATAGAAACATTTAAAATGACTGAAAGCTATGTAGGAATATCTTAACACCAGAGTAAAGCACCCTTTAAGTAGCAGGAAATATACTGCACCAGACTTGTGTTGGTCACTTTCTGCTGCTTCCTCTGCAGCCACTGTAGGCATTGTTCTACTTGTTCTAAATATTCATCAAGAATATAACACACTTTAATGTGTGAAATTGGTTACTTTTTAAACACTTTTAAGAGCATACCATGAGATTATTAAGTCAATTTGCAGGATGCATTTTTGTAAAAATATGAACAAAAACCAACTCACCTTCTGGTCCTGCGTTTAAATCAGTCTCTCCTTCTGGAACAGCTGGAGGTTTGACACAAAACAAAGTGACTCATTTAATGTTTTTTGTTGTTATTTTGTTGATATCACTCTACGTACAGAATAATAGCACACAAACTATGGTCATACTCTTTTCAGTGAAGAAGAGAATGAGACATATTTACCTCCAGTCACAAAATAATCCCACTATGCTCATTTCAAAAGGGACTTTGACCTGCAAACTATCAAAACTCTCCAATGTCCAGCAACTGTAAGGGGGGGGGGGGAGACATTGACCGCTTTTTTAAGGAATTATTGATCGTTAAAGGTACAGTTCACCCCCCCCCCCCAATGTAGATGGAAAGTCTGGCAGCACCGCAACTCTGGACAAGCTGTACGGAGCTATGTTTTATTTATTCAGTGATTCAGTAAAACAAGTGCCCATCTACTTCAGGAGAATGCTGCAACTGTGTTTTTCTGTGTAGCTCCAGAAATGTTTGGAGGACTACCAAAATTCAACGTGACTTTCCATCAGCATAAGGGTGAGCAGATAATGACTAAAATGTCATTTTTGGGTCAACTTTTCCTTCAGAGTCTTAGACAGATAAATATTATCTGAGGTTATTGTACTCACCAGCAGCTCCGGTCAGAGCCATTATGGCACAGACAAGTAGAGACACGGTCAGCATCTTCGTGGTCGAGGTGATACAGATGTTCAGAGTGATGACTATCTTCAATGGAAAGAAACAGATGTGCTGTAATAGTTCTGATTTGAGGACAAGATGAGTGGTTGTTAGAGGAAGGAGAGAGGACAGAGCAGAAGAAAAGATGTTGGAGGTAAAGCAAACCTTGTGGAGGATTGTCCTGTCGCCTTCCTCTGTGGATAAATACCAGCTCTTTCATACAGTTGCTTATGTAATTCATTTATATAAACAAGTAAGACCTTAAACCACCTCAGGTTATCAGTAGAGAATTGTACACAGACACAAAACAAGTCAGATATAACAAAATCGGCTAAATAAATAAGAAAGTACAGGAGCCCCTCAAATGCTGGGAACAGAGCGTGGGAGGAGTCCTGAGGTCCTGCGTGCTGTCCTCAGTGTTTGCTCCTCGCACACGATGGAAAGTGCTCTGACCGGCAGTCCAATGGCTTTAGAGCAGACTTTGACTTTTGCAGACTTATAGAGTGCAACCAGCAGGTGATGGAGAAAGTGATGACACTCTCTATGAAGGAGAATTAAAATGTCTCATTAACCCCAAAAAGTGTTGATCTCCTCAGCATTGGAGGCAAATTCAAGCGCAATGTCAAAATTAGTGCCCAGATATTTGTATTCCTACACAAGCTCTAGATTCCTCCATGGATCATGTTGACGGCAGCAGCAGCCAGCTCCCTCTGCCTGCTGGAAAATGTCACCACCATCTCAAAAGGTCAATGTACCAAATACTAAGACATTCTGAAATTCATGGACTTTTTTTTAACTTTTCACTCAAATTGTTAAACTCGTCATTCAGAATGCAAATGAAATATACATTTTAAAAATGTTGCATTTGATACTAAGAAAATAAATAGTTGTTACCTTAATTTCAGGTCAGTTAAGAACACATGCTACCAAACAATCATAAAACTAGAATCTGTTCAAAAAACCCATCATCAAATTGAAGCATGACAACAGGCTGAAACCGCAAAATAGATAGCCAAGTCAGTTTTGGTGACTGAAGAAAGACAAATCCTTGTTTCAATCCTGTATGGATTGTGTCATGAATCACACATATTATGTTTGTCAGTTTAAAAGATATTTTTCAGGTCAATAAAGTCGCAGTTTGTTGTAATTTAAGTAAAATCCCGTCTTGTTTTGTGATAAATGGCACAGTGAACAACATCATCTTGCTCAGCACACATAAAAAGATACAAAAAAGATGAAAATCACAATAAATCTACTCATACTGACAAATGCAGTTATGTGAAAGGCGAGTTCTTCGTGTACGCTAGAGTGGGGAGCAGCTCTTCAACATTTTAATTTAGCAGAACGACATCTAATGAGACTGTTGGCTGTGTAGTTTCTAACAATTCTTGAGGTGGAAACTTGTGTTTAAATTGACAAACATCATTTGTGTGATTAAAAGCACAATTTCAATAAAATAATCAAATTTCAAATTGGTCCCATGATGGAAACCGGAAGAGACGGGACTTCAGCTAGTCTTCGAGCGACCGTGCTTTTACTCTGAAGGCTGGACACAACAACCGGAAGTCGTTGCGATACGTGCATCCGGGATTTTCCTCCGGCCGACAGCCCGAAGATGAATTCGAGCACAACAAAGCTGCAAGATATACACAAATAACGGAAGGTAGGAAAAAGAAAACGAAGTTATAACAACACCGAGTTTACCGGAACCCTATTTAGTACGTGCTTGTGAATTCCGGACTTTCCTGAAGACGATCGTTAGCGGCTGCTAGCAAGAGCCCGAGAGGCTAGTTTAGCCATTAGCTCTGTTTGGCTTGCGAGCGGTTCATATCAAAGTTTATAAAATTCAATACGGACTTTTTACATCAGTACTATTTTGTGTATGTATTTCATTGTGAAATACTATTACCAGCCTTATGGCCAATGACGGCTGGACTCAGGTCTGTGAGTTGTGTTAAACATGCTAACCGTAACTGCTAGCATGAAATGTAAATATTGACCTACCTACACACCGTTCATTACAGTGTGCTTGCAATACATGGTACTTTGCAGGATTTATCTCTCAACCTGTTTGTGATGGCTCGACAGGCTTGCTCTCAAAATCCGTCTGGTGGATCCTTATCTCTATTTTGATAGAGTTAGGATACTTTATTCTGCGTTCATGTCGTATTTTATTGATCGTATCCTGGTTCTGACTTTACACGTACTACCCAGGTCTCAAAGTATATTTGGTGATCCATCTGAGTTTTTGTTTTGTTTTTCTATCCCTCCAAGAGAACAACATAATTTGAGTTGACAGTCTCCCTTTCCTTTACCTTACCTTACCTTTCTGCTGTCGTGAGAAAAGTACATCCAGCGAAGTCTGTAACACCAGAGAGAGTAGTTGTACGACACACATCCCTCCCCTTCTCTCCAAAAAGCCACTAGTCTGCTTTGTCACAGCCGAACTTGGAATCATATTAGCTAATGGTGGTGTTTCGCTGACATAGGTGGACGATTGAGACTCACAAAAGTTTCAACTGATTTAGTGCGGCTGCAGACAGATTTATCAGACTAAGAGGCATGGGAGAAGAGGTCATGCAGGGGATTGCCAAGAATGATGTGACGTCATGGCATTGTGCATAGAGTTCAGAAAGGATACTGGTGTCTTGAAACCATGCAGATGTGTAGTGGAAGTATTACCTGTTTGGGAAAAAGCATTTCAAATCTCATTTTGGGGGTTGTTTTGGGTTCAGTATCTCACCCAAAGACACTTCAATATGTAGGTGCAGGGCATCAAACCAGCAACCTTCTGATGAGTGGACAACTGATCTAATACCGGAGCCACAGCCGACTTGTGAGTGTGTGTCCCCATTTGTGTGCATGAGACTTCCTCCGAAGCAAATGCAAGTGCTAGCCAGAGTGTTGGTGGTCATTTGAAAGAGTCTTTGTTCTGGGAAACACTACCGCATTTGTCAACAAATAAAAGTTTCTTGTAGTTACTTTAAAATGTTTGTGTGTTTTATGTAACAGCTGTTGCCAAACCTCAACAGTTTTCACCAGAAATGAGCGAGGAAAGAAAATGAATGAGCTTCTGCTTGTGCTTGATGTTTTTTTTTAAACAGCAGTGACCTTGTTTTCTCTCTTTATCTGTGCTTTGTTGCTTTTACCTCCTCTGTGTTTCTTACTAGTTAAAAGCAAGAAGTGAAGGCGTGATTGTGTCCGACAGAAAGCACCTGAGGGGATAACTCCAGACAAGACCTTCCAGATGAGGGAGTCGACCCATCCGTGAAGCTGAAGCCCTGTCCCAGTCAATAACCCCTCCCTTTGTTTCTTAACTTTTCAGCTTTGCATTGCGATCAGCATATTGTTCCCCTTCTCCTGCTCCGGACCCTCCTCGGGACCCCCCTCTAAGTAGAGGAGCCCTCTACTTAGAGGGAGCCACGCCGGATTGGTCTGCATGCTGCCTCCTTGTGGATGACTCAACTGAACGCCCAGCTAGGACCGACGCCGATAAATTACGCTTTTCCGAGCTGCAAACATTACAGCCAGCTCCCACCACATCAGCTTCCTACACACCTACAACACCACCCTTCTCAACTGCTTGGACCATCAATCTCCTTAACCTTCTCAATCTCCTAGAACACCATGTCCCATCACCTGTATGATCCCTTTGACTCTGAGAACCAAAGCTCTACCCAGGGGCAGTATGGACTCCACAGTCAACAGGCAGAGATGGACCCTCGGAGAGGAACTACTCGTCTTGGACCTGGGTCCAGCTTCAGTTCTTCTGGAACTTCCTCTGTGATGCCTAACAACTCCGGAGGAATGCTCCCATCTCTGATGTCTCAGTCAATGAGCTACAGGCCTGAACAGGGTAGGGCCATAATGGATGTGGACATAGAGAGGTCCATAGATATGCATATTAGTAGAGCCAGGGAGGAGTCAAGGGTTCCCAGTAATCCGGTGCAGCGGCCTATAGACCAGGACATTCGCTTTACCAGCACACAAAGAGATGAGTTTCGCTCCTCAAGTACCGGGATGACCTCCTACACAATGCCCTCGGCCTCTGCCTCTCTAGGACATAGACACTCAGATGTTGAAAGCAGCAGAGGCTCCATGGACTGGTCGAATTACAAAAGGCCCACCGCGGATGACTCTACGTTTTATTCGTCATCTGCTTCTTCTAACTATGCAGGTGGTAGTGACGGTAGGTTTCATGCCCCAAGTGAAAGAGAACGTGAAATGCAGCCCATTCCAGGGTTAGGTGGTTATGACTACCCAGGCCCAGACAAACCTGCGGCCCCGACAGAGTCCAGTCGACCTAAATACACCTCTCAATCAGCTGCTAACATCCTTATGCACTTTGGACTTGAAAAAGAAGACTTGGAACATCTCATCTCTTACCCTGAAGACCAGATCACCCCTGCCAACCTGCCATTCATCTTGCGCCAAATCCGTATCGAGAAGACTAAGAAGCCTACATCTGCAGGTCAGTCAAAACCGTACCCTGATCCCCAGCCCACCAGAAGTGTAGGTCAAAGTCACAGTTTGAGCACTTCTGGGGGGTCAGGGAGACGCCAGGAAGAAATCTCTTCAGCTGTTCTTCAGCCAAGTAAAGTGATTGACTACGGACATACTGGTAAATATTCAGGAGGGGTTGGAGATGAGATTGGAAAAACTGGTGGCAGCAGGGCTAACAGTGTTGGGAGTGGAGGGATGTTGCTGATGGACAATTATGACACTACCAGACACAGTCAAGAACCACTGCCAAAAATGACAGCAGAGGTGAAGAGCAGTTCCTTGGGTTCTTCCCGTCAGCAGGCAGGTTCTGTCCCCAGTACCAACTTTTCATACACTTCAATACTGAAATCTGTGGCTCCCCCAAGCCATGATCATACGACAAGATTGCAGATACAACCAAACCAGACCTCCCAAACAATCCCCAGCTCTTTCTCTCTGCCAAATAAAGACACAGACATCAGAGTTCTCAAGACAGAAGCCTCCATACCTGGTCCTTCGAAAGAACCAATGTCGGATCGCCAGTCAACATCAAAAACCCAGCCACCTGTCAATTTGCTCCGTGGTGTGCATCCCAGCCGAACTGGCCTAGTGCTCTTTGATAGTAATAACAAGAGTGGCACTAAGGATCAGAGTAAAACTCGAAGTCAAGGGTCAACAGTTGCTGAGCAGATGAAAAAGCAGCAGTCGCAGAAGCAGCCAATTCAGCAGAAGCCACCAGTGGAGCAACAATCAAAGCATCAGATGCACCAGGCACAGAAACAGCCAGCGGGGCAAATGATGTGGCCTCCAGCTTTTTCTGCAGCAAAATCAGTTCCTTCTGCTGCCGTTATCACCAACATCACTGATGCTCCACGTGCCATGCAACATTCGATGTTTATCCCTGGTGCCCCTCGTCCCATCGTTATTCCTCCAGCTCTGCCTCAGCTGATCCCGCCCCTGATGACCTTCAATCCAATGGTGCTGACAGCTTCTAACCAGAAGCCTTCAACCAAGGTGGCAGTCTCCAAGGGTCGTCCAACACCAGCCATGATGCATGACTATGCAGCCGCCTCGCCGAAAATCTTTCCACATACCTGTTCTCTGTGTAACAAAGAATGTACTCATATGAAGGTGAGTGGAAGAATGCATCCATTAGGAAACTGTCCGTTGGTTATTTCAATATCTAAAACTTTTGTTTTTTCTGTTTGTAAAATACCAATTTTAAATGGGTCATTTTTTGTTTTTCCACTCTGTTGTTTCACGCACAGGCATGAAAAACACTTGAACAAACAATCCATACACATGAATTATAGTTTGTAGAAACATGAGATCAAGGGGGCTGCCTCATAGTGACGCACCCCTAGCAGTAAGGGGTTCAATGCCTTGCATTGGCACTGCTCCAGCTACCAGACCACACTATGTGCTGACTGGACTGTGCTGGACTTGAAATGGCCTTCCACTGGTTTTCAAGCCAAGAAACCACAAGGATTTACGTAAAATATTTATTTGAATTATAATTCATCAGTAATTACTATGGAATGCTAATAAGAACCCCGTCACAAAATAAAAGCTGTGTGCCGTTTTTCAAAAACAAGTTTGGATGGCAAACTTTGTGAGAGTCTTGAAACATTTTGGAACAAACTAAATGTCATGCACCAAAATAGTTCCACAATGCTGATCACAGCTAATGGTTTAATGTTGTCTGGTCCAAGGAGACTGTGTCTGATACATTTGACTTGACTATCTTTAGACTTGCTTAGAAAATGATTGTCAAGTTTGAACAGATGAAATTGTTGGTTCCTAGTGGCCATCGGCAGATTTACAGCTCCTAATGTCTGTTGCGGCGTTGACAGTAACTGATGGGATGTGACCAACTCCTGAGACTGTTGTTAAAAAAGGAACCGGGGCTTTGAAGTCGTTATGAGGAAGAATCTGCATCTGAAGAGCTGGTGCATCACAGGATGATGGAAGATGGCTGCCTCCCTTTAAATCAGTTTTTTTTTTAACCTTTGTCTCACAGTATATTCAGTTGAATAATTTGAAAGAATTGTTCGTGAATATATAGTTTTTCTTTTTTCCCGCTTTTGGAGCTGTCAAGGATGCATTTTGTTACTTCATTTCTGGGAGTTGGTGTCACTAGCAGGGATTTCTTTTTTTTTTTTGGACCATCTGTTTTGGATTATTTTCCTCCTTTTGGAACAACAAATTCCTCCCCAGTTTCTACAAGTTCCTGCGTCTCCTCCAGGTGTCCCGGCCTGTGTGTTTTTGTCCTGATCCATACCTGTGACCTCTGCTGAGATGACCTTCGCCAAACCCAAAGAAAACCAGGGGATAGGCTACCACATAGGACTGAAAAACAAAACATTGTACTTTCAAGAAAAGCTTTTTGTTTTGATTTTGTGCTACCACTGTTTTTGTTACATTCCATAATGAAAACTTGTTGCCCTGAACTCAACTTGACTATAAAGTGACATGTAATTACAGAGGAGGATTTGTGTTATCAGTGACAAATGATAGTTGAGATGCTGACGCTGATGTCAGTTTTAAGGATATTGAGGCCTATTCTAAATGCTGTGTCTGTTCTGACTACTAGGATTGGATCTCCCACCAGAACACCAGCCTTCACCTTGAGAACTGCACACTCCTGCGAACAAGGTAAATCCTTTTATAGGAAAATTATTTGATTATCAATGTCCCTTTCTTCTTCTTTTCGGTGGAATCCAACCAGAATAATGTAGAGGAAACACTGGACAGAAAAAGAGAAGTTGCAGTACCATGAACTCTTTCTCAGGATTGTACTTGAACCATTGGTGTCACCTCTGCAGCACAGTGGCTGCGTAACTAACTATTAAGGGTATTAAATTGTGTTCCTTGAATGGTCTTTTTTTGAACCCCCATTATTCGGAGGCTAGTGGAACTTGTGCCAGAGTTTAAGGTTTTGTTTTTTTGTTTTTTTGAGAATGCATTTGTCAAGATAAACTACAGTCAAAAAGTATGAGATGACTAATTGTCGATTGTTTTATAGCTATAGCCTGTACAATCCCTTGTTGCCCTTCGACTTTAAAGACATCACCAAGGAAAACTGTTACACGACCCCCTGTCGTGTTGCAGACACCTTCAGCCTTTGTTGGAAAAGTATTGCCCCTTTGCTATTTTAATAAGTGTGTTTGAATTGACTTTTTCTACAGATACCCAGAGTGGGATGGTGAGATAACAACCAGGCCAAGGTAAATATTTTATGCTGGGAAGTCCTGCCACTTTTATCTTCAATGACAATTTAAATATTTATACAAGATGACTGTGTTCTCAGTGTCAAGAGAGATACAACAGATTTGCACAAAGTAAATCTGTCTATGTGAAAAGTAAGAAGAAAGAAGCCACACAATCTGGAATCTGAAGACCCCTGATCAAAACTTCTGGCAAACCAATTATTCAGTTGTCTGAGAGGTAGCTCGTTAATTGTGTCGTTAAAAAGTGATCAGGTGCTGTGACCCTACTCAAATTGCCTGTCATACAACAATTGGTCTGGCAGAAATGCAGCCTTGCTCTAAGATTGGTGTGGGTCACAGTCTCAAAGCTTAAATCTGTCTGAATCTGTTCGGTGTTTACCCCGATTTAGTTTAAACACACCAGTTTTCAGCCAGTTCCCTACTGATCATTTTTTTCCTTCCTGTTATCCACCTTTCTTTTTCTTGTCCATTGCCCTCTACAGGACTGCAGGTAAAGACACCAAGGCCTCAGCCTCAATCTCTGCACTGACCTCCCAGCATCGTCACCAGAGGAGCAGACATGACAGTAGTTCCCGCTCCCGTTCCCGCTCCCGTTCATCCAGCCCCCGACACAAACGTGGCTCGGAGCGTAGAAGGGAGAAACGCAGTAGCCGATCGCAATCGCCACGCACCTCCAGACACACTCGCAGGTCTGTCAAACATAAATTCTGTTCTTAGAAATAACATTGGTGAACAGAAGAGACATTTGTCACTACCCGTTTGTGAATTTATCAAAAATAAATTCAACAGAAACATCTGTTTCAACATAAACATGTATTTAGTCTCTTGGGATTTGTCACTTACCAATCTGAAAATCTAGACTTGGGTGGAATAGTTTGAATCTTTTAAGAAATTATTTTACCCATACTTCTTTCAGGTCCAGGTCTCGTTCTCATGACCGCCCGACCTCCTCCCGCTATCGCTCACGTTCAAGGAGCCCCGAGAGACGATTCTCGCCAAGAAGGAGAGATGAGAAACGGTCTTCACCAAGGAGAAATGATGACAAACAATCATCTCCCAGGCGGAGCCGTGAGAGACGATCGTCACCAAGGAGGAGCGACGACAGGCGATCGTCACCAAGGAGGAGTGACGACAGACGATCGCCACCAAGGAGGCGTGATGAAAGACGGTCGCCACCAAGGAGGCGTGAGGACAGACGATCGCCACCAAGGAAGAGCCGTGACAGCCGATCGCCACCAAGGAAGAGCCTTGACAGCCGATCGCCACCAAGGAAGAGCCGTGACAGCAGATCGCCAACAAGGAAGAGCCTTGACAGCAGATCGCCAACAAGGAAGAGCCGATCATCCACAGAGGGGTCATCTCCTCAACAAAGAAAGTCGAGCATTGCAGAACGACTGGCGAAGAATCTACTAGAAACATCAGGTTTGAAGATTACAAACATTTTAGGACCTCCAGGACCTGAGGAAAAACCTACTTTTAAAACCTACCTTATTAGTGAACTTATCAGCACCTGTGTATTATGGTTACATACTGTGTACAAATGCATGCCAAAAATACAAACTCTTTGATGTGTAGTTTTATATCTGATATTTAGGGAATACTTCCAACCACCAAACTGTGCAGTTTTGTATGATGTGTTCCATCTTCATCCCGCTAGCTGTCCAGTCTCTGTCAAAACGGTCTGACCTGGAGGCCATGGTTAAAACTCTGACTCCTGCCCTCCTGGCTGAAATTGCCAAGTTGGAATCCTCCTCTTCCTCTTCATCCTCCACAGCCAAGAAGGAGTCGTCTACAAACTCTAAAGCAAAGCCCAGCCTGCAGAAGGGCAAGGCAAGTTCTACTACCAAAAATTAAGGGTGGTGTGTGTGTGTAATTCTACATAGTTGACAGTATACATTATAAATTGTAAAAACATGCATTTTTCTCTTTCGTCCATCTGTGACGACCAACACTATATTCAGTCTAAGTTTGTGTTTTTCTCTCTCTTTCTTAATTCAGCCTGGTAAGTCTTCAGCTCCAACCATGGTGAGACTAGATGGGGTTGATAAATCACTCTCACACAGTGATATGGCTGCCCGTATTGGGCAGTTTGGAAAAACCAAGTCGATTGTAATGCTTCGGGCTGTAAAGCAGGTATGTATTTCATTCAGTTTGATGAATTAATTTACTACTAGCTTGATTATTAAATTGTGTAAAATGTCAAAAATGGCTGTCACCACTGAATTTCTGACATTTTTTTTAGCAAGAATTAGAGAAATTATAAAAGGATATACTATAATTTGTCCTACAGAAACAGGAACTGGAAAGATTACAAATAACTAATTCAGTCTGGTTTTTGCCTTACAATTGTTTGAGTAATGCAAAGACATGCGTATTTCTATGTTCATGTGTGCACATGTAGGTAAACGTGTGTTTTGAAAAGGAGGAAGACGCTAAGAAATTGAAGAGTGCAAAGAGCTTCAAATTGAAGGGATTTGTAATTACTGTTGCCGGAGAAAAGGTATAACACATTCCATCTTTCAGTATTAATATTGTGTCTGCTCTGGTGTTGTAATGCTGTCAAGTTAATTTAAAAAATTAAAATAAAATGTACTTTGTTTGCAGGAGACTGTTACTAAGGAGCAAAAGAAGCCTCCTCTGAAGTAAGATGTGTTTTACGTTCGTTGATCTCTTTTCCTTGTTTTGTCAATGTATTACTTTAAATATTCAGATGCTATCCGATTGGAAAATCATTCACAATCAAGAACATATAAAAACCTGCATATAACTCCATTTTGCTCACAGAAAACCTGCAACGTCCACCACAACTACCAAAACAGGCAAAGTCACCAGTCAGAAGATTGCAGCTAAAGGCTCAGTTAACGCCCTAACGACTGTCACAAAATCAAAAGCCTTGGTCTCCAAAGCCAAAACCATCTCAACCAAGCTCACTAATACATTAAAAGCAGGAAAACTGCCGGTGAAGGGAGGTGTGAAAAAGGTTGTGGTGAAGCAAAAAACATCCTCCGTATCAAAGTCCACAGGTCCTAAAAGTCAGCCTGTTGCTGGTCACTCCAAACAAAAACCTGTACCTGAAAAGTCTGGGACCAGTGTTAAAGAATCTGTTGTGGTGCCGAAAGAGACAGCGGAGGGTGATAAGCCAGCAAACAAGACTGTTGCTCAACCAAGTAAAGGCAAAGTCACCGAAGCGAAGGTTAGGGCCTCTAAAGCAGAAAAGGCCTCAACTACCCAAAAACCCCAAACCACAGCAGACAAGTTGGCTGCAGCAGGAGGTGCGGTAAAGGAAAAGGTTAAAGAAACATCTACAAAGGCTGGGAGTGTTCCTTCAGAATCTACAGCTCCAGAAAGTCGGCCCGATTTGGAAAGTTCCAAACCTAAAGAATCTGAAACTAAGGTCAAAGGAGATGTGGTGCTGCCAAATGACACAGAAACCGTGACAGATTTGGAACCTGAGCATCAAGCAAAACTTGACAAAACCAATGACACCAAGGATGTAGAACCAATGCAGCCTGGGGAAACAGGAGTTGAAGCGGCAGAGCCCATGGAAGTTGAGAGTGCAGTCGAGACCCAGCCATCAGAACAATCTGTCCAAGAGTCTTCTGAACAAGGACTAGAGACCAAAACAGAAGCTTCACAAATACAACAGCAGGCTGGAGGAAGCCCAACAGTCGAGGCAAAGCTGCCAGGTGGAGGCGTGCAGACAAAAACAATGCACAATGGTATGTTGGAGACCGGATGGATGGGCAGCCAGTGTTTGCATGTGGCATGTAATGATTGTAGAAAACTTCCAAACAACACATTTAGTTCCACTGAACATTACTTTTAAGTAAAGTAACTTCTGTTTATCCTTAACCTTAATTACTCAAAGTAATCTTAATTCAATCTGATTTTTGAAGACCCTGTGACGGACGAAGCACCAACCAAGGATTCCTCTGCTCCAACTGCTCCAGTGGTCAGCGAGCAGCCATCGGCAGCGTCGACACCGTCTTTGACTGAAGTTACTCCTCTGACTATCGGGGAAATGGTAGAAAAACACCTAAATACACATAGAATAGGTAAGACGTCCAAGAAAGAGACTGCATGTTTCCGTCACAAATGTCTGCGTGTGATCATGAATTTAACGCCTTTTTGTAAAAACATTTTCTTGGTCTCTCTTTCAGTGTGCCTCAAGTCACAAACCCTCTTCTCACCAAGAGTAGGTTCCTCTTAAATCCTTTGTATGAAGTAGTACAGTATTCACACATGTAGACTTCTTAATGTTATAGATTAAACTCTGAGTTAGGAGGTTGTCCTCAGCTTCTGCCATCAAATGATTAACAAATAATGATAAGAAAATACTGAACTGTCCTGATAAATGGTTGTTTGACATTAACACAACATGAGCATGAATACATGAATTGTTCCTGTTCCTTTATTTTTAATGTCAGACTAACCTTGACATTTATTGTCCTTACCTCTCTTTCTTTGCTTAATTTTTCCAGTTTTTCCAACTCCATAAGAAGCATGTGCTCATAACCAGACTGCCGAAGTATGAGGATGGTCTCTACACAGAGGAGGACGTTGCTGAACTGCTCGTTCCATATGGGTTTGAATATACTGATGAAAACATCAATATTGTTCCTCAAACACAAATGGTAGGCACCGGGTTATAAAACTGCCTTTTGGCCTTGCAACCTTACATTGGTTACACCAAACTGTGTAAAATTATTTTGAAGAAGCGGTTAAGAGGGGGAAATAAATGTTCTAATACATTCCAATCTGGTTTTCCCGTCAGGCCTTCATCCGGATGCCATCAATGGAGACTGTGCGCGACTTAATGACCAAAGTCAAGGAACAGAAAGGCATTGTGTTCAGAGGGTCGACAGCCCGTTTCAGTGTACTAGGAAGTGACATCGCGATGGCTCCGGTAACTCCATTTTTTTTTTTTCATCACTGAAAAACATGTATATTTGTTAACAAGGAGCAGGTTCTTACATTTCCCCAGAAAGCAAAACCTGTAGGACAGGGGTTGCAGGTTGGGAAACTAACAAAACAATGTACAAAACACAAAAAGGTTCAAAGTAAATTGGTCCCTTGTTGATGCTATAAAAATGATAAAAGGATAGGACCCAAAACCAAAGGTGACGTGGAAGTCACTGAAAAGTGGGGGTGGGGGAACAAAATGTATGGAAACTGGCCGAAAGAAGAATCCGGAACATACTCACCTCAGCTTTTCATGCAAACAGAAAAAGAAAACCAACTGATGGTGTTGACTGATCAGGGGAACTGCAACCTCCTTGTATAGCCTCCTAACTGACTGACTGCAGTCAGCTGAGGGAGAACACCACAGGTGCACCCAATCGCTCCTGACGGCCTCCGAAGTAGATCTCGGGGAAATCTCTGTTCACAACCAGACCGTGAGGAATCTGTCCATAACATTTGTCAAAACTGAAGACCCCGGCCCAAATAGCTAAATATTATTGTTTGTTTCTGTTGCAAGATGTCGCTGATCTCTATGGTTCAAAGTAGTTAATGTCCTCTGGGGATCATTAAAAAACACAAGGACAAGAAGGAGAAAACTGATGTGAAATTCATAGTTTCTCCAAAGTGTTTATAATCAGTCTTTCTTTAGAGTTCAATATTTAAAAGGCATCTTAAAATCCAAAAGCCCACACAAGCTCCATTTATATTCATGCTGTATGTATACAAAGACGCATTCTTTGATGCGCTAACGCTGCCTCCTCTCACATTTCTGTTTTAGCTTGGCTTTTACAAATTACTGATGAAGCTGATGAATTCCGTAAGTAATGTGCGCACGCACACACACAAACACACACACACAAACACACACACACACACACACACACAACACACACACACACACACACACACACACACACACACACACACACACACACACACACACACACACACACACTTCTCTAGTTAACTGCTTTGAATTTTGTGTCAGAAAAACGCCCCCTACTGTCAGATCTGATTTCCTGCATTTGTCTCACCAATATACTGTATATATATATATATATGTTCAATGGAAATAAAAGCCTGTTCAAAATGTATTTATTCTAATTAAATTACTTCCTGTTTTTGACACAGCCTGTCCATAATGATGGAACAAAAATAATCTTCATCAGTAACATTTCATCGAGCAACACCAGGGAGCT
Source organism: Sparus aurata (assembly GCF_900880675.1). Classification (NCBI taxonomy): domain Eukaryota; kingdom Metazoa; phylum Chordata; class Actinopteri; order Spariformes; family Sparidae; genus Sparus; species Sparus aurata. The sequence goes on along the minus strand of NC_044196.1, from coordinate 11,391,723 downwards.
CAGAGAAACTCTGAAACAAATGGGTTCTGTCAAAAACTTCCTGCCTCTCCTCAACAAGGTATAAACAAACACTTTGAACATACAGGTACTTTTAAAAAAAAAAAAAGACTTTCTGTTAGTCTTACTAGTTGTGTGTGCGCTTGTGTGTTCCAGGTTTATATAGAATTCGACGGTGATCGCGATGCAGATCGGCTCGGAGTTTGGTACAGTTTCCTGAAACAATCCCCTGGACACAAAGTCCACAGGCTGGAAACACCGAACGGCACCTCTACATCGCTGCGTAAGTCGGCCTTATAACATATGAACAATGTACACATACGATAAGAAAAAAATAACAGCAAATTTACTTTTCAAAATATATTGAAATGGCTCTGTATTTATTTGTTGTTTGGGCAGCGCCAAAGCTTCCTGAGAACGCTGTGCCGGATGGCAAGGACGCAGTCGACGGAGCAACAATCCCACTGACCAAATTCGGAGTTCCGGAGGGCAGCATGTCACCGTTTTGGATCACGATGAAAACGAGTCCCTTCCTGTTCCCTACCGTGTCTCCTTGGTTCATCATCCCAGGTAAGAGAGACAGTTGCAGGTTCGATGCCGCCAAATGCATCATATTGTCTCATTCAGTGAGGTAACTGTGTCTGTGTTCATTTTTCTCTCCAAGAATACCTGACAGTCAGAGGAGAGAAGGACATCGAGGTAAAGTCTTTTCCTCTTTATTTACCTGCTTTAATTCTTGTTGTTCCGCTCAGTGTAGAAAACATTTAGTTAGCAGCCAGAGCCGACAGTCGCTTTCACTGGTAAAAATGACAAACGCTACCGAAAGCATCACACAAGTAGAAGTTCCAAACAATTTTTGATATCCATTGAGTGTGTACAGCTGTAATATCTGCATCAGGTTGGCTACGGTTGATTTAAAAACTGGGATTCAGTTTAAACTTGAAGTATTAAATGTTGTGTTTTAAAGGAGGCCAGTCGTGGTTCCATGTTCCCCACAATCATGCTGACCGGTTTACCAGAGGGAAACTACAAGCATGAGGACGTCGCCAGGCTGATCTGGCGGTATTTGCCAAAACACAGCCTCCACTCCCTGTACTACAACGTGACGGTGTTAACGCTGCAGAGGAGGGTGAGGAAAAGAAGCTGATGACCGTCACAGGCGCAGATATTTTAATTACACTGTTCTCAATCAAATCGAGCTGATGTTGTTTCTCCATTTCTATTGTTCCCCCTTTTTTAAACTCCAGGCTTTTGTGTTTTTCGCTGATTGGACTGCCTGCTGCAATTTCGCCCGAGATCACATCGAAAATCCTGTTTCTGTCCAAGGCTGCACACTCAGTGTCCACTTCGTCTTGCAACACATGGATCTTGAATCCAGTGAGGTACGAACACTGAGAGTCCTCTGAGTTTTAACACTGTGCCAGGAAAAAAAAAAACTACTTTAAGAACAGAATTCAAGGAAAAATCAAGATGAATTACTCTTTATTTTGTCATTAAAATGTTCAAACGGCAAATATAACATAAATGTATTTTTACAGCATCACTGGCAATTCATGATAACTGTAATCTCTTTGCAGGAGACGATGTACAAAACGCTGATGGAGTTGAGCAACGCTGTAAGTCAATCATTTATCTAAGTCTTTTGTTAAGAGAAAGCAGTTGTCTTCGCATCTTCAGGCCTTGACACCAACGATTTCTTGTTCTTCAGGGAGTTCCCGACCAAAACTCTCTGGAGGAGCGGCTGCTGTGTGTGGAGACTTCTGAGACGTCTGTCGAAATCACCAGGATGGTCATAGAAGTGGTGGCATCCATTGCGAGCTTTGTCAGCTTCCTGCCGCTCGCTAACAGGGTACAAGAACACAAACACCTGCACGTTTTATCCATCCCGCAGATATAGTTGAGTTCTGAAAACTTAGAACTGTGTTTGGATTTTCTTTCATTTAAAGCGAATTCGTTGCACCCCTTTTGCACACAACCAATTCACCTTCTTCATCTCTTCCTCTTCTTTGTCTTTTTACTCTCTTTGTCCACAACGGTCGCTCTACCTCAGATATGCATTGAGATGGCCGACTCCAGTGGAGTAACACAAGTGGTGGAGAAACACACCTCTTTCTCACCTGGCTCTCTAGTTTGGTATGCGTGTGTCTTATTATTGCTCACACCTCATGTATTTGATTTTTTCATCCAACCCCCTGTTCTTCACAACTCAACTGACTGATCCTTTTTTTCTTGTCTCTGTCCAGGAGTAAAGTTCTGCGTTTTGAGACGTGAGTATATCACTTTGTAGTTCATTCCTGAAAGACAAACAAGTTCATGACTATGATTATTATGATGGGTCCAGTGTTATATGATGGACGGGATACGCTCGAGGCCCCATGTCACCTTTCATTGGACAGATTTATGTGGACTATCAATGAGTTCAAGAGTTGCAACAATTGGTCCATTACTAGATTAATTCATTTACTAGAAAATAAATGGGCAACAATGTTTTGAATCTTAGTCACGCAGACAAAAATATTCTCTGGTTTGGTGGGTATGTCTGTTTTTAAATCATCATAAACTGAATGACATTGTTTTGGATCATTAAGTGGAATAAAAAACATGGATATTTGATCATAGTATGACTTGGAGGAAATTTGATGTACATCTTTCATTGTTTTAAAGACCAAATGATTAATATTAAGGGTAGCTACAAGTTGCAGCACTGAAGTTATTACAGGTTATTACAAAAGAGGGATTTTCATTTGATAAAATAACTCACTGCCATGTATTCGTTATAAACAAAAAGCAGCTCAATGGCGATATATGAGAACATCCCTCTATTTAATTTGCAATTAACAGTTCTTTTCTGTTTTTTTAACACTTTTATTTTAGTTTGAAGAGCCTAAAAGAGCGTCTGCAAGATGCTAGTGAGATCAACATTGAACCAGAACCCATCAGTGTCAGTGAAGCCAAGCCCTCAGATGTGGAACAGCAAACCCAGCTGCCTCCTTCTTCTCCTCCTCCTCCTGCTCTGGAAACCAGTGGTCCTGCTGAGGAGCCCGTCACAGCAGAACCAAGTGCAGCTGCCTCCATAGATGTAGCAATGGAGGGGGATGTTGAGAAACCAGGAAGTGAGATCACTGCAGACTCCGCGGATGTTCCCGAGGCAAGTGAAGAGGTAGAGCAGGTAAAGGTCGAGGAGGAGACACTAACAGGTGATGTGATCTCAGCCTCTGTGGTCAGCAGTGGGAACACAGTCCCTGCTGATTCCAGCCTTGAGCCCTCAGACACAGCGCACAAGCCTGAAGAAAACTTTGCAGAGTTTTCTCAGCTGAACGAGGACATTTTCGCGGCCCTGACGGCGGCAGTTCGCCAGCACAGACTCACCCGAGGGAGCAAGACACAGAGTGAGGAGGAGGTGAGGTTGATTTTATAGCTGTCCCATACAGTCACAGAGGTTTACTACGTTTTGAAAAGCTGCTGATTATAATTGTGAATGTTCATTTATTTCATGTGTCACTAATCCAGGATAACTGATTTATTTTTATGTTTAGGGCACCAGCGAAAACAACACAAGCTCCAAAGCTGAAGAGAAGCCTCAAAGAACGGTACATTGCTGTGATTTATATTCCAATAAACTTCGTAGTCCTTTTTATTGACTTACTTTAATCTTCTTTTCATCTGTCCAAGGAGACGATCCTGAGTGCCCTGATAATATGATTTTCTTTGAAAATGTTCCCTAGTCCTTTTCAGTAGTACTTGATTAACAATATCTTGCATTAAATTGATATGTGGACAGTTAATCAAACTACTTTTAAATAACCTAAATGACTTTGTTCTCTATCCAGGGTCAGGATGATTTTACAGATGATGTTTCTTCAGACGCCGACCTCCTAGATGAGCAAAATTTTGACCTGGACGATTTTGTCACTGTTGATGAAGTCGTTGATGAGGGGGAGGTTAAAAGCTCCGAGGCTCATCGCTCCCCCTCCTCATCCCCCTCGACAGCAAGAAGAGAGAGGCAAAGCTCAGGAGTGTCTTCTAGTGGCAAAAAGACCTCAACAAGGTCTTCGAAAGAATCCAAGAACTCATCCTCCTCATCAAAGTCAACTAAAGGCACAAGCTCCTCTGACTCCAGCACTGGGTCGCCGAAAAAGTCGAAGGGCTCATCTGAGCCCCATAAATCCCCCACAAAAACCTTGTCCTCTGCCAGTGTCAGTAAGTCCTCCTCCTCCTCCTCTTCTCGACGATCCACTGAAATCTCATGCTCACCTGGTCAGAAAACACAACCGAGCAAGACAAAATCTCCAGCAAAATCGTCAAGTACTGCATCCTCTGGTCGCAGTACCCGCTCATCTTCTGCTGCACATGAAAGGGAAAAGACAACATCAGCCACAACTGTCGAGGCTTCAATAGAGACGCATCCAGAGCTGCTTAGAGAGGCAAAAGACTCAGAGGGTGCAGTGGCAAAGTCTGACCACACAGTGTCAGCAGAGGGCAGTGCTGCAAAAACTGTTGAGTCAGAGACAAAAATAGAAACATCAGAGATGCATCCACCTTCACAAGGACATGGGGAAGAGTCGAGCCAAGCCCAGAGTCTGGAGATTGATGTTAATATCAGTACACGGAAGAAAGGAAAACGGGAAGGGAATGAAGATGATGTTGACAAACACACCGAGGAGGAGGACGACTGTGAAAACTACCAAATCCTTGATTCAACTGATCAGACTGATAAACAGATGGATGATGGGGACCGAGACGGCAGCTCCGAAACCCATCTAGCTGTACCTGAGGAAGGCCAGACTTTGCGTGAGGAAAGTTATCAGGTGTTGGACAGTGTCGATGATAAAGGCAAAGCTCGACCAGAGGACAACAGTGAAATGGAAATGGACGGTTCTTTCCAAGTGTTAGACAGTGTTGCCAAAGACCAAGCAGCAACAGGTGGAGAGGACAGCCATCCGGTCCAAGATGATGGTTCCACAGTAAAGGGACAGTCTGAGGAAAATACAGTGCCAGTAGTCGACAAATCTCTTGAGAAATCTGCAGTCACAGATGCAGTTGGTAAAGAACAGCAGACAGCTGACGAAGATAATATCCAACCATTAGATACAGGTTGCAAACCAGCTCAAAGGGGTGAGGGAGACGGGAAGAACAGAAATGAAAAAGGAGATTCCAAAGATTTGGAAAATCCTGCTGCAGATGAGCCTTTTCAAGGCAGTGACAACAAAGAAGAAGATACTGAGCAAGAAACGTTTGAGATATTGGACTCAATTGATGATCAGACTGCAACAGAAGATGGCAGCCAAAAACTTGAAACTGGCATTGACCAGATATCTAAGGAAGACATTTGTCCCATAGAACAAGAGGACACATTCCAGGTAATTGATTCTTTGGAAGATCAGCCAACGACTACAGAGAATGAGCCAGAGACAGACAACAAGGAAAAAAGGACCAGGAAAGTGGAGGCAACTGCCAGAAAAGATGGACCTACAAGGAGGAGTGGCCGCACAAACACAGCACCTAAAACTGAAGAGAAGGAGAAATCTCCAAAGAAACAGAACAAGGCGGTTAAAAAATCTGAGACACGGACAAAGATGGACACCACTGCAGGAGTCTCTGAAAAAGACAAAGAGGTCAAAGAGGCCTCTGAGGAGATGATGTATGAGATAGTAGATTCTGTTGAAGACGAACCGGTTCAAGATGTGGCCATCCCAGAAAGGTCTAGTCGAAGAAGGAGTGCGAGAGGGAAGACGGAGGATAAAATATCATCAAAACCTACAGAAGTGTCTGAAAGACCTGTCAGAGACGAAGAGGCTACATACGAGATTTTAGACTCTGTGGAGGAAGAGACTGCTGAGGAGGAACCAGCAGTCACCACAAGAACTACGAGAGGAAGAAGGGAAAGAACAAGTAAGAAAGATGCTTCCAACGAGAAAACAACCAAAGAGGACACCCCAACGAGAAGGAGGCACAGTCCTGCTGGTCAGTCACAGGAACGAAGGGAAGAAACGCCAAAGAAAGAGGAGAAAGCCTCTCCAACAAAGAAGAGTGGCATAAAAGAGGCCAGTGAGGACGATGGTACCTATGAAATATTGGACTCTGTGGAGGACGAGGTTGTGAAGGATGATCGGCCCGCTAGAGGGAGAAAAGGAAGAAGGGGAAGACCAAAGAAAGAAGTTAAAACAGCTGAAAAAGATGTCACAGTAAAGAAAGGCGACAGAGATGCATCTGAAAAAGTGGCGGAGGAAGAAGAGGCAACATATCAGATTGTAGATTCTGTGGAGGACACCACCGACGGTCAGCCCACATCAGGACACTCCAGTAAAAAAGACCTTTCTAAAAATGATAACAAGCAAACTACGAGCAGTGCATCATTCCCAGGATCAACCAGTAATGAGGAGGAGGAAGAGCCCATGTATCAGATTGTAGATTCTCTGGAAGAAGAGGAAGAAGAGCCGACTGCCACAGAGGTGCCGAAGACACAAAGCAATGAAGAGCCGTCAACTGAGAAAGGAGACACCCCAACACACGGTACAAAAGCTCCGGTAGCATCTGGAAAACCGATGGTCAAGGAGGACTGTCTGAACGAGGCAGTTGTAAAAGAGGATCCACCTGCTGCAGAAGAGGAGAGCACATCCAAAACAGAAATTAAGAAAGAGGACAAATCTCCTCAAAAGTCCCAAAGTGATACTGAGCTACCGGAGGTGGAAAACAAACAAAAATCAGCAGAGAAAAACGACACGACGAGCACTCTGGTGAACCTGGACGAAGTGAGCGAGGATGAGGAGGATTACCCCGACGACACAGCAGAGGAGGATGAGCTGAGGAAGAGGCAAGACGCCACAAGAGGGAGGCAGATCACCAAGGAGAAGGAAACGAGGACGACCAGGGAGAGGGAGGAGAGGGAGCGAAGGAGCAGCAGCAGCAGCAAAGGAGGAGGTAGCAGCTGTGGACGAACAAGGAGGTCCAAGGAGAGGGGGAGGGAAAATGAGGAGAAGGTGGAGGTTGACACCAAGGACCTGGTGACTCTGGATGAGGTGGGGTCAGATGAGGCCGGCGAGGAAAGACCTCCAGAGAGCCGAGAGAGGGAACAGGAGATCACGGAGGGAGAGCTGCAGACACTCGTCACTCTGGATGAGTTCGTAGACGAAGAGGAGGATGTTAAAGTGGAGCAAACTACGCCGGAGTCCCGCCCACTCCTCCAGGAGGACGAATCGGTGGACTCCTTCAACCCAGAGGTAAAGATTCAGATCTGAGCACTTCAACATTTTATTTTACTCCATGGGGAAACTGACTGAGAAGTACTGTAAAACCCAAACAAACAGAGAAATACTGATGATGAAGATCTCTTGTGTCTGTGTTTAGACTTTAGTGACTTTAGATGAAGCAGGCGGTGATGAGGAAGAGAAGCCCGACGAAGAGCAAGCGGAGGAAACCTCAAGATCTGCAAAACGCAAACATGATGACGACACAGGTGTGTTATTCTGTCAACACATAATACAATACACTTCCAACATACGTTAACATACATACATATACCTACAAGAGAACCAGTGATACCTGGTTTTATTAATTGTGTAATGTTAAACCATTGAACTTTTTACCCAGCAGATACTTTGTCTTGTGAAAGCAGGAAAAGCACAAGTGTTAGTAAAGATATTGATTCCATTAAGTGCTCCAGGATGTCTTGTCAGTGAGTGCAGGGTTTACATTAGCTGGCATACTCTGGCTCTTTACCGGAATCACGTGTGGTCCACCAAGAAATATGCCAAATAAATTCCTGAATACTTCATTCAATAACATATTGTTTGACACATAATATATTTTGCCACAACAACTCAAAGATAAGCTTAGGTAACGCAAAAGATTTCTTCCAGGTAAAACCAAAATATACATACACGAGATTCAACATCCTGCCGGTGCGTTCCTTAGTGGGGGTTTTGAATCTAATGCCACGTATGAAAATGCGCCCGTCCACACTGCAAAAGCTTTTTAAGGAGAGTAACATGAGCTCAAGGCATCAACCTGGGCTCGTAGGACCCCAAGTCCAATCCATGGAGGCCCTACTGTGGATCCAATTGGTTCTAACCCATCAAGGCATGGACACGGGATCTCTGGGGGTGTCCTGTGGTGTCTGGCAATTGCTGTGACTCCTTGTGAGTCCCGTGGGTTGTGATGTGGGGCCCTTAGATGAATTTTGCATGACAGGTCCACACCTTGAGCTCTTTCACGATTCTCACGCCATTCCTGAGCAGCTTTTGTGGTGTCATCGATCTTGGGATCCATATGAACGCCCACAGGTTTCCCAGCAGAACATTTGCTTTTTCTGTGTTGGCAGGTGGGAATTCTGCTGTGGAATGAGGAACATTTCTGCAGGATATTGTCTGAAAATGTCCTTTATTTTTCCTTTTTCAGAGGAAAGTATGAACTTTGTGACAGTAGATGAGGTGGGAGAGGAGGAGGAGGAGGAGGAGAAGGAAACGGTTACAACCAGGACAAGAGGTCGACCCAGGAAGAGAACCAGACCGGCCCCCGGTAACATAAACACATATTAATCTTTGATACGATCATGTCATTACCCTAAATCGAATCTATAGACACCAAAAGGTATGAATTTGCAGTTTTCTTCTGGTTTGTTTACGCAACCACTTTATTGTCTTTAACCACAGTGAGAAAATCTGCCCGAGGCAAAAAAGTGAGCGCAAAAGACATCATAGAAGAAGAAGAGCAGGCGCTTGATGCCTCCTCGTCATCGGACAAAAATCCATCTTCGTTGTTAAGCGACGTTCCACCAGAGGTCCAGAAGAAAGAGGAGGAGGTGGAAGCAGCGAGACAAGCCGACATCAGTGCCTCCTCTGCTGGGCAGGAGACGCAGCCACAGCTCCCTGAAGTCCAAACTCCTGAGGAATGTGTGGAGGAAGGAGAGGAAGAGAAGGAAGGATTGAGCAGGGCGGACACTAAAGGTACGGAGAGCTGAAAGAGGGAGCGACTGAGGTCATTTCAATCTAAAGTTGCTGTGTGGTCGTCAGGGCATTGATCACTTATTGATTATTACATGTTTCGTTCTCTTCTTTAGCTGTGAGTAAACGCAGGAGGGAGCTCGTCGGACCTGAAGCTAAGAGAGCTCGTTCTCAGTCTCCATGTGTCTCTGCTGACTTCAAACTGCCGCCGTTCAAACCCAACAACCCCCTCGGTGAGACACACACTTTAACATACTCCCAGATATTTGAAAAAAAGACACAAGATGCAAATATTTTGTTTTCTCCTGTTTCACTCTCACTGTCTCCCTCTACAGGTCAGGAGTTTGTGGTCCCTAAATCAGGGTATTTCTGCAACCTCTGCTCTGTTTTCTACCTGAACGAGAGCACGGCCAAGGACGCACACTGCAGCAGCCAGAGACACTACAACAACCTGGAGGTACGCACACACACCTGCACGACATTTAAACACACAAGAACACGCAGTTGGCCTCACGTTGTTTTGTGTTCTCCCTCTTCTGTTTTCAGAAACATTATAAAAAGCTGGAACAGGAACCATCCAGAAGTTCTCAAGGCTCCGTTTCGGATTGATCCTGACTTTTCACCTACTGATTTTTGTGAACTGTACAAAGCTTAGAAACTCAATGAATTGCTTTCTGTGCTACAGTGATACCTGATCAGTATTTTAGCATGAATTGTCTCAGTGGGATTCAGCGCACATTTACAAGTCACAAGTGTGGAAGAAGGCAGGTGACATCGCTGGTGAAATGAAAACATCTGATCTGTACGAATTAAGGAGGCAGAAATGTCACATTTCAATGTTATCTGTATGTATATATGTCGGGAACTCCTCATATCCATGTTTGCTATCGTGTGTGTTTTGTTATCCCTTCGGTTCTCATGAATTATTCAATTAAATAATAGTAAAAAAGAACTTTTAAAAAAAACCAGAAATGTCTCAGTTCTTTCATGACTGAAGAATCAGCGCCACCAGCTGTTCATCTCAGAAATGGCTGCGACATAATGCTTCAGGGAAACTCTGACCGTTAACGTTACATCACCAGTGCTGTTTATCGACCTTCTTACAGGTTTCAGACCATTCTGATATTCCTCACCTCTGTCTATCAGAATGGCCCACCACTATCAAAGCAGTTAAAGGTAGCAATGATGGGGACATGAGTGTCTTGACCACTGTCTTCGCAGACTGACCCTGGTGGGGAAGGTAGTGAGGTACCATGTAGACATAGCTGGGCTCACCTCCATGTACAGTTGCTGGTTCTGGACCCAAACTCCTGAAGAAAGGCTCGTTTTCCAGAGTTGTCCAGGGAGAGAGGCGCAGGACAATCCTTACCCCGGCTGAATGCTGCAAGGTTGGCAGCAAGTCCCCAAGAAGAACAATAAAGTCACCAGATAGAACACTTTCCAGGACGCCAACCAAGGACTCCAAGAGGACCGGGTACACTGAGCTGCTGTTTGGTGCGTAAGAACATCAGTTAGAGCCTTGGGAGTAATGGCCTGCTTGTTCTGAACCTGAATGGTGCTTTATTACTGGACTTTGGTGCTTGTCACAGAATGTTCATAACGAAAAGTATGTTTGAGCATAAGGATTTTTCTTAAATGGAACCAGACCACCTTAGGCCAAAAGTCAGTGTTTGACTTTGTGGTTGGATCATTAGATCTTGGACACCACGTGGTGGTGAGTTGGACCAGATGGCGAGGGAGGCTGCCGGACAGACACGGTGAACTGGGTACGTCGGGCCAAAGACCCAGTCCGTCTTCAGCTTTCACCTCTGGAAGAATTTTTCACTAACCCCAGAGGATGGTGGGAGCGTGTAATCCAAAGGGAGCCATGTTTAAAGCCTCGATTGTGGAAGCGACTGCTTGGAGGTGCGGTCAGAGGTCACTGCTCCTAAGAACCTGCTGGTGGACATTAGTGGTGAGGGAAGCCGTCAAGCTGAAGCAGGAGTTTACAGGCTTGGTTGTCCCATTGGTCTTTGAAGGCAGCATAGAGAAGCCCTGGAGGTCGCTGAAGCAAAAACCCAGATGTGGGAGGAGTTTGGTGAGGCTGTGGAGACGGACTTTCACCTCCAGGGAGTTCTAGCTTTGAGAAAGACGTACCTCTTGTTACGACCCTAGAGGTCAAATGTTTGTCTGTCTTTTAATAACCCTCTTTTTACCTGAGTGAGAGGGTGTGTGTGTGATTGGGTGCAGGTGTGTTTGAGTGGTTGCAGGTTGCCCAGGGAGCTGATTGGTTCCTGCCTGACAACAAGAGTTTAAAGGCAGGCTCTGCCCAGTTCCTGTGGACTCTCCTCCATTGACCCAGACTGCCAGCATGCATGATTGTTGAAAATGTGTTTGTTTTGAATAAAACTATGTTAAAACGCTTGCTGCTGGTGGTGTTTGGGGAACAGGAAGAGGGGAGTCTCAATTTCTTGTTGCGCCAGGGTTTCCCCTTTGGTCGTAACACTCTATAAAAGTAAATTTTCAGAGGTAGGTCAGTTCAGTTGGATTACATGTTTAAAGGATCAGGTTACTGTTATTATGTTATTGTATAATTTATATCATTCATACAAAAAAAGGCCCAACAATTAGTATATTTTAACCAAATATTCAAACTTTATTTGCACATTTCTTTACATAATTTTCTCACATAGAAAATAAAATAAAGAGATCCTCATGATCTATTCATATTAGATATCTTTTAACAGATACAAATCTCTGTGGTCTTCACCTGTAAAACGCAACAGTCATAAAAAACATTACAAAATCAGTCAAAGTCAACATGTTTGTTGTGAGGGGTCGTTATTTTTGAGATTTTCAGTTGAACTCTAAAATAAATAAAGAAAACATTCATGCAGAAACAGAACATACTGAGCAGCTCATTTCTGGCACGTGTGGTTCAATAAATCAACTGTTTTTTTAGGCATATGTTGTTGTAACCAACTTTAGCAGAACTGTAACAATACTGTAATAAAACCTGCATGAATTTATTCAGATTTTAATTTTTCACATTTTCAACAAAAATATTTAAAATTCAGTCGATGTAGTCTGGATCAATCACAAACGGAACTTCTTGTCAAACTTGTTTTTCTTGCTCTTTGTTGTTCCTGTTGAAGCTTCTGATAATGTTTCTGAAAACAGAAGAGGGAGAACACAAACAACGTGAGGCCAACTGTGTGTTCTTGTGTGTTTAAATGTCGTGCAGGTGTGTGTGCGTACCTTCAGGTTGTCGTAGTGTCGCCGGCTGCTGCAGTGTGCGTCCTTGGCGGTGCTCTCAGTCAGGTAGAAAACAGAGCACAGGTTACAGAAATACCCTGATTTAGGGACCACAAACTCCTGACCTGAAGAGGGAGACAGTGAGAGTGAGACAGGAGGAAACAAAACATTTGCATTTTGCGTTTTCGAATAAAACTGACGGCCCTTTTTTTTAATGACGATAACGAGACGATGACAAGATAAACATGGCCCTTTGATGACCAAAACATAACGAGACGTGTGTGAGTTTTCGTTGACGAGATGAGAATGGACGTAAATGTTAGTGGATGGTCTGTCAGACGTTCAAAATGCGTGACATTTCTGCTGTCTTCGTTGTCCGCTTGTTGTAGCCGTAAGCTAGGAACGGTCGCTACTTTCACATTAAAAGCCCCCCGCTAAGAACCCAGTTCTAAACTCCAATGGGGTGCAATGTAAAGCTCTTATTTTGAAGACAAATTCGTTGTCACTGTTCACTGCCCAACTTCGAGCTTCATGTCACGTCACATGTTTACGCCTACCCCCACATATATGGACGTATTTTAAATATAATCCATAAGTATTGGAGAGTGCTGTTGGACAGAAACCTTTTATCTCCATATTTCAACTTTTCAACATTTTTTCCAACATATTTCAACTGTTTTTTTCATGAATTGATGCTCTACTTCATCATAGAAGAGTGTCACACATAAGTTGTGAAAATAGCAGATCTACAAGGTCAACACATTTCAACACACTGTAAGCTTGTAGATCTTATGTGACCTAAATTAATCTATTAAAAGACTTTTGTTTTTTTAACTAAAACTGACTAAAGCCTGTTTGAGTGTGACTACAACTGGACTAAAACTATCATATATAGAAATTACTAAAATTTGACTAGACTAAATCTAAAATGGACTGCCAAAAACAACACTGGTGTGTGTGTCTCACCTCGAGGATTGTTGGACTTGATTGCCGGCAGTTTGAAGTCAGCAGAGACACAAGGAGACTGAGAACGAGATCTCTTTGCTTCAAGTCCGACAAGCTCCCTCCTGCCTTTACTCACAGCTACAGAAGAGAACAAAGCAACAATCCATAAATCATTGAAGCTCTGACGACCACACGGTAAGATCGGATCACAAATAAAGGACCTCAGTCGCTCCTTCTGTCCTTGTACCTTTAATGTCCGTCCTGCTCCTCCTGTCCTCCACACATTCCTCCAGTGTCTGGTTCTCAGCCTGGCCTGCTGCTTCCTCCTCCTCCTCCTCCTTCTTCTTCTTCTTCTTCTGGACGTAACTTGACAACATAGACGGATCCAATGACAAGGAGGCATCGAGTGACGTGGTCAGTGGTTCATCAGTTGGTTCCTTTTCGCTCACTTTCTTCCCTCTGTTGGATTTTCTCACTGTGGTGAAAGACATTGAATTGGTAACCCAGAATTTTACTTGATGATAAGATCATATGAAATATGTTTGTGTGTTTTACCAGGAGTCGGTCTGGTTCTCTTCTTGGCTTGGCCTCTTGTCTTGGTTGTTACATCCTTCTTTTCCTCCTCTTCCTCCACCTCTCCCACCTCGTCTACTGTCACAAACTTCATGCTTTCCTCTAAAACAGGATAAATGAAACAAAAACAGATGTTTTCAGATGTTTGTGTGGTCTTGCTGGCCTCAGCTGCACCACTGGTTTTTTCTTTTGTTGTTTTTTTTTTTAATAAAACTTTTCCGGGAACTTCTGCTTTGCGTTCGACATTTCCGACTTGCGTCAACTGTGGTCACATTTTTTTGAGTAGCAGAATGAAATGCTCCACATTACTAAACAATCGTGCGTCCCAAGACAAAAAGCCAGAATCACAAGACTTACTTGAATGGAGCCATCATCAAAATGACTGTTTACACCTGCGAGTATAAAACTAACACACCTGTTTAAGTATATTTTTCTGTGTAGACAGAATAACACACACCTCTGTCATCATCAGGTTTAGCAGATCTTGAGGTTTCCTCCGCTTGCTCTTCGTCAGGCTTCTCTTCCTCATCACCGCCTGCTTCATCTAAAGTCACCAAAGTCTAAATACAGACACAAGAGATGATCAGTATCGGTGTTTCTCTTTTTGGGTCTCACAGTACTTCACTGTAATTCCCCCATGGCACAATAAAACGTTGAAGTGTTCAGATCTGAATCTTTACCTCTGGGTTGAAGGAGTCCACTGATTCGTCCTCCTGGAGGAGTGGGCGGGTCTCCGGCGTAGTTTGCTCCACTTTAACATCCTCCTCTTCTTCTTTTTCTTCTTCTACGAACTCATCCAGAGTAACGAATGTCTGCAGCTCTCCCTCCGTGATCTCCCGTTCCCTCTCTCGGCTCTCTGGAGGTCTTTCCCCGCAGGCCTCATCTGACCCCACCTCATCCAGAGTCACCAGGTCCTTGGTGTCAACCTCCACCTTCTCCTCATTTTCCCTCCCCCTCTCCTTGGACCTCCTTGTTCGTCCACAGCTGCTACCTCCTCCTTTGCTGCTGCTGCTCCTTCGCTCCTTCTCCTCCCTCTCCCTGGTCCTCATTTCCTTCTCCTTGGTGATCTGCTTCTCTCTTGTGGCGATTTGCCTCTTCCTCAGCTCTTCCTCCTCTGCTGTGTCGTCAGGGTAATCCTCCTCATCCTCGCTCACTTCGTCCAGGTTCTCGAGAGTGCTCGCTATGTCATTTCTCTCGGTTGATTTTTGTTTGTTTTCTGCTTCTGGTATCTCAGTATCACTTTGGGACGTTGAAGGTGATTTGTCCTCTTTCTTGATGTCTGTACGCTTCTCATTTCTAGAACCAGACTCGTCAGAAACTGGTAAATGATCTTTTCCCTCCGCTGAATGGCCCTCCTTATTGGTCACTCTTTCGAATGATTCCTCAGCTGTCGCACCACGTGTTGGCTTGTCTCCTTTTACAGCTGATTCTTCTTCTTTTGCTTCATTGTCATTATCCTTCCTCTCTCTATCAGACTGCTGTTCTTCATCGTCTTCCACAGAATCTACAATCTGATACATGGGCTCTTCTTCTTCATTTCTGGCTGACACTGAGAGATATCCTTTACTAGAACTCTCAGAGTGTCCTGATGTGGGCTGACCGTCGGTGGTGTCCTCCACAGAATCAACAATCTGATATGTTGCCTCTTCTTCCTCCGCCACTTTTTCAGATGCATCTCTGTCGCCTTTCTTTACTGTGACGTTGTCTTTTTCAGCTGTTTTAACTTCTTTCTTTGGTCTTCCCCTTCTTCCTTTTCGTCCTCTAGCGGGCCGATCATCCTTCACAACCTCGTCCTCCACAGAGTCCAATATTTCAAAGGTACCATCGTCCTCACTGGCCTCTTTTATGCCACTCTTCTTTGTTGGAGAGGCTTTCTCCTCTTTCTTTGGCGTTTCTTCCCTTCGTTCCTGTGACTGACCAGCAGGACTGTGCCTCCTTCTCGTTGGGGTGTCCTCTTTGGTTGTTTTCTCGTTGGAAGCATCTTTCTTACTTGTTCTTTCCCTTCTTCCTCTCGTAGTTCTTGTGGTGACGGCTGGTTCCTCCTCAGCAGTCTCTTCCTCCACAGAGTCTAAAATCTCGTATGTAGCCTCTTCGTCTCTGACGGGTCTTTCAGACACTTCTGTAGGTTTTGATGATATTTTATCCTCCGTCTTCCCTCTCGCACTCCTTCTTCGTCTAGACCTTTCTGGGATGGCGGCATGTTGAACTGGTTCGTCTTCAACAGAATCTACTATCTCATACATCATCTCCTCAGTGGCCTCTTTGACCTCTTTGTCTTTTTCAGAGACTCCTGCAGTGGTGTCCATCTTTGTCCGTGTCTCATTTTTTTTAACCACCCTGTCTTGTTTCTTTGGAGATTTTCTCCTTCTCTTCAGTTTTAGGTGCTGTGTTTGTGCGGCCACTCCTCCTTGTAGGTCCATCTTTTCTGGCAGTTGCCTCCACTTTCCTGGTCCTTTTTTCCTTGTTGTCTGTCTCTGTCTCATTCTCTGTAGTCGTTGGCTGATCTTCAAAAGAATCAATTACCTGGAATGTGTCCTCTTGTTCTAAAGGACTAATGTCTTCTTTGGATTTCTGTTCAAAGGGAGCTTCAGGTTGTTGGTGGTCATTGTCTGTTGCAGTCTGATCATCAATTGAATCCAATATCTCAAAGGTTTCCCGGTCGATATCAATGTCGGCATATTCAAAATTGTCTTTATTGTCACCATCTTCATTTGGGAGATGACCATGAGAATTTTCCACATCTTCAGGGATTTCTCTTTGGTTTCTATTCTTTCCATGTTCTTTCTCCTTTTGAGCTTGTTTGCTATCTGTGTCTAACACTTGGAAATTATCTTTGCCATTTGTCTCCTTATCTTTACCTACTGCATCTTTAACTGTAGATTTGTCGACTACCGGACCAGCAGCTTCCTCAGACCGACCCTTTACTGTGGAACCATCATCTTGGACCGGATGGCTGTCCTCTTGACCTGTTGCTGCTTGGTCTTCGGTAAAACTGTCTAGCACTTGGAAAGAACCGTCCATTTCCATTTCATTCTCATCTTCTGGGCAGGCTCTGCCTTTATCGTTGACACTGTCCAAGTCCTGATAGCTTTGCTCATGCAATGTCTGGCCTTCCTCAGGTACAGCTGGATGGGTTTCAGAGCTGCAGCCTCTGTCCCCATCATCCATCTGTTCTTCTGTCTGATCATCGAGTGAATCAAGGATTAGATAGTTTTCAAAATCATCGTCCTCTTCCTCCTCCTCTGTGTGTTTGCCAGCATCATCTTCATTCACTTCCTCTTTGCTTTTCCTCTGTTCTTTGGGTGTATTAACATCAACATCAACATTAACCTCCAGACTCTGGGTTTGGCTCAACTCTTCCCCGTGTGCCTGTGACGATGGATGCATCTCTGCTGATGTTTCTACTTTTGTCTCTGACTCGACAGTTTTTGCAGCACTGCCCTCTGCTGACACTCTGTGGTCAGACTTTGCCACTGCACCCTCAGTGGAAGGTGAGTGAGTAAAACAACTAGAAGATGTGGTATTTGATGCTTGGATTGGAGACTTTGTCTCGTTCTGTTGTGTTTTCTGACCAGGGGAGGAAGATGTTCCAGTAGATTGTGGAGAAGACGAGGAGGAGGGCTCACTGACACTAGTGGAGATCTGTTCACCAGCAGGTGGCCTCTCTATTCTTGCTCTGGAGGTTGGGCAGGAGCTATGAGGCTCAGGGCTCAAGACTCTTCTGTGACCATCAAATACATCAGTGACAGAGTCATTCATGATGGATTTTTTCTCATCAAAACGGCAGGTATCAGGAAGACCATCACCTGTAAAGTCTACTTGACCCTGAATGGAGAACAAAGAATGAATCAATGACTGAAACAACATCCAATTGCTTAATTGCATGCAAGTGTGAGGAATCTGCTTTTCTACCATCTTCCCAATGATCAGAGGTGTAACTGCTGCATCTGTTGACTCGGCTGTGACGGATGAGTCCTTGGCTAGTATTAAAAAAAAAAAAATGAAGGATGTTTTCCAACTGTTATACAAATTCAAGAATTTTCAATTTGAATGCAATTTTAAATTCGTCTGACAGGACAAATGGACTGAAGGATCAAGTGTTCAATCATAGCTTGAGAACATTTTACTTAATAAGCTACTGGGATTTTATGTAAAATAATTTCAAATTGAATAACAACACTTTCTACATTATATAATACGGCACATTCTTGTGTGTTTCCTATGACATAGACTTACGTAGTGATGTGGTATTGTAACTGTCTGGTATTTTCAGCCTGACGACTCGGTGTCTACAGGGTTGTTTAAGGAGACTGTACCGAACACTAAACCGATCAGCATCATGAATGGACTCAAACTCTATAAACACCTGGAACGCACAAGCACACACATATGTGACAGGTGAGATTAACAGGAAGTATTTTTAAAAGCAACTTAAACATTTGTACTTGTGGTTGTTTATACCTTGTTGAGGAGAGGCAGGTAGTTCCTGACGGAGCCAAAGTTTTTCAGGGCTTTCCTGATGTTCTCGGCCTCTCTCTTTAAAATGTTGTTGATTACGACTACTTTCTCTCCATCGTCAACCACAGGCTGCATCCAGAACAGGAAGTGAACATCAAAACCAACAAATCAACAAGAGGACAGACTCTCAATGTCATGGCTTAATTTAGAACCAAAGTAGAAAAAGTGGAAAATGGAGATGTAACAAAATTTGAAGCATTTTTTATTGTTTAATGAGGAGGAATCAAGTGGGTGTGAGCATTACTTACAGACTTCATCAGCTCCATCAGGGATTTATAAAACCCAAGCTAAAACAGAAACATAAGAGTTAATAAATAAGCATGTTTTTCTGGAAAGTTTTAGCTGTTTTCCATCAGTATAAACAGTGTTGTGTGCATCCTTACTGGCGTCTCTGCACTGAAGCTGGATACAACACGGAAATGGATTTTAGACCCTTTGAAAAACATGCCATTTTTCCCCTTGACTTCCATTATTTTGTGCACAGCCTCTGCTGTTGGCATCTGGACGAAGGCCTGAGAATTAAACAAAGGATTAATGCAGCTTTGTATGTACTTGTTTTATCATTTCACATCTTTCAATGTGGTTAAATAAGTCTGGTGAGCGTCACATACACACAAAATCTATATAAAACAAAAAATCTCAAAATAAATGATTCAAGGGATTTAAAAAAAATAACTTAAAAACAAATTCAAATGTTACATAGCTCGTCTTTACAATAGTGTATTTATAACCTGGTGCTTACCACGCATGACTGAGGAACAACATAGATGTTGTCAGTTTTACGTCGAAACCCCAACGGAACGAGCAGCTTGGTGATGTTATCCTCTGTGTAGTAGCCATCTTGGTACTTCGGCAGTCCAGTTATGAGCAACAACTTCTTGTCATTCATAAAAGACTGGTTGAAAATAAAGACAGAGAGGGAGAAGAATAGTAGTGTTAGCTGCAGGTCTGACAGTACTGAGTGAAACTGCCTCCTGCAGTACAATCTGATGTCGGTACCATGTTACATCTGTCAAAAGCCCACAGTCACATACAAAAACATTTAACTGTCTATGACAGACAAGAAAAGGTATTTGGGACGTAACCATTTATTAAGGCCCCCACACACCGCCCAGACTCAAACCAACGGCAAACTTCCTTTATCCAACCACTCTGTTGCCTCTCATCTGACCCGTTCGGCAGAAAAGTGGCATTGAACACACCGCTGTGACGGCTACCAACTCCAGAGTAGCGTGTACGCTCTGCGCTTGCACAAGATGCAATAAGCCTCCTTAAGGGTGGCGCTAGTCTCACGCCAGTAATCCAAAACGTGAAAACAGGAAATGATGGAACGGAGTGCAAAGAAAAATAAAGGGCACACCATAGAGTTCAGTGGCGCATACAGTATTCCACCCCTCCCACACACTGCGCTGATTCGCTAGCGCATCGCCAATCAGAGTATCCAATGGCTCAAATGGCCAACAGCCAACGTTCTCAGATTTCACCAGCTGAATCGGAGCAGACGCTGTCCACGCGGTTCCAAAATCTTCCAATGCAGCTGAACAAACTGAACAGATTTGTTCCCGAACTCATCCGAGTCTCCCCAAACACTTCAGATGGCCAACGGTTGGCCTGGTGTGTTTCAGGCTTTATGCATCATTGGAGGAAATGAATGATAGTAGGTCTTGTTCTCATTTATAAAAACAGACTCCGAGTTCAAGTCATATCTTTACAAAAGCTACATGGGTAAATACTCCAGTAGTTCATATAGGTGATTTGAATAAACCTACTTTTTGGTCGTGGTTGTTTTCCCAGTCGAGGCACTCTGTGACGGAGAGACAAAGAAAATGTAAAAAGAAAAGAAAGATACAGATAGATGTATAACCACAGTCTCTGACTTGGATTTCTTACCTATTCTGTTTGGATCCAGGTGTTTTTCTACCATCTCCCCAACAGTCAGGGCGGTAACTGCAGTCGCTGCTGGTTGCTTTTCGCTCACTGCTACAGCTTTTGGCTCAGTTATGACAGATTCATCCTTTGCTGATGCTGCATCCGTTTGACTCTTTGTTGAAGTCTCAGGACCTACAAAAGATCAAATTTGATCAAGAATAATGACAGTATTTTATTTTATCAGTCTTCCCTCTCCCAACACTTACATGTTAATGTACAGCTGCTGTCTGGTGTTTTCAGCCTATGGACTTCATAACCAAACTCTTGTTGGACTGGACTGTACAAAACTAGAAACCGATCAGCATCTTGAACAGACTCAAATTCTATAAACACCTGAAACACACAAGCACACACATACATGTCAAGTAAGAGTAAGAGGAAGTCTGTTTCAATGCCACTTAAACACATGTGGTTTTTACTACCTTGTTGAGGAGAGGCAGGTAGTTCCTGACAGCGCCAGCATCTTTCAGAGTTTTCCTGATGTCCTTGGCCTCTTTATCTAAAATGTTGTTGATTACGACTACTTTCTCTCCATCATCAACCACAGGCTGCATCCAGAACAGGAAGTGAACATCAAAACCAACAAATCAACAAGAGGACAGACTCTCAATGTCACGGCTTGATTTAAAATCAAAGTAGAAAAAGTGGAAAATGGAGATGCAACAACATTTAAAGCAATTTTTTATTTTTTAATGAGGAGGAATCAAGTGGGTGTGAGCATTACTTACAGACTTCATCAGCTCCATCAGGGATTTATAAAACCCAAGCTAAAACAGAAACATAAGAGTAGGCAGTGTTAAAACACCAAGACAGCATATTTTTCCAAACTCAGTATGTGAAATGTGTGTCTCTTTTAGTGTTAAAAAACTACAATCTGTTTTCCATCAGTATAAACAGTGTTGTGTGCATCCTTACTGGCGTCTCTGCACTGAAGCTGGATACAACACGGAAATGAATTTTAGACCCTTTGAAAAACATGCCATTTTTCCCCTTGACTTCCATTATTTTGTGCACAGCCTCTGCTGTTGGCATCTGGACGAAGGCCTGAGAATAAAACAAAGGATTAATGCAGCTTTGTATGTACTTGTTTTATCATTTCACATCTTTCAATGTGGTTAAATAAGTCTGGTGAGCGTCACATACACACAAAATCTATATAAAACAAAAATCTCAAATAAATGATTCAAGGGATGTTTAGTGATTTTTAAAAATGACCAAACAAGTTACAATGTTACATAGGTCGCCTTTACAATAGTGTATTTATAACCTGGTGCTTACCACGCATGACTGAGGAACAACATAGATGTTATCAGTTTTACGTCTAAACCCCAACGGAACGAGCAGCTTGGTGATGTTATCCTCTGTGTAGTAGCCATCTTGGTACTTCGGCAGTCCAGTTATGAGCAACAACTTCTTGTCATTCATAAAAGACTGGTTGAAAATAAAGACAGAGAGGAAGAAGAATAGTAGTGTTAGCTGCAGGTCTGACAATACTGAGTGAAACTGCCTCCTGCAGTACAATCTGATGTCGGTACCATCGCAGTTTTAGTGTGCTACATCTGTCAAAAGCCCACAATAACATACAAAAACATTTAAGTGTCTATGACAGACAAAAAAAAATATTTGAGATGTAACCATTTATTAAGGGTTTTACAATGCTTTTTTATGCATCATTGGAGGAAACGAATGATAGTAGGTCTTGTTCTCATTTTATAAAAACAAACTCTGAGTTCAATTCATATCTTTACAAAAGCTACATGTGTAAATACTCTAGCAGTTCACACAGGTGATTTGAGGAAACCTACTTTTCGGGCGTGGTAGTTTTTCCAGTTGAGGCACTCTGTAAAAGAGAGACATAAAGAGACGAAAGACAAATGAGAAAAGATACAGATAGACGTATAACCACAGTCTCTGAATTGGATTTCTTACCTATTCTGTTTGGATCCAGGTGTTTTTCTACCATCTCCCCAACAGTCAGGGTGGTAACTGCAGTCGCTGCTGGTTGCTTTTCGCTCACTGCTGCAGCTTTTGGCTCAGTTGTGAGAGATTCATCCTTTGCTGATGCTGCATCTGTTTGACTCTTCATTGTAGTCTCAGGATCTACAAAAGATCAAATTTGATTAAGAATAATGACAGTATTTTATTTTATTAGTGTTCCTTCTCCCTCTTCCAACACTTACATGTTAATGTACAGCTGCTGTCTGGTGTTTTCAGCCTATGGACTTCATGTCCAAACTCTTGTTGGACTGGACTGTACCAAACTTGAAACCGATCAGCATCTTGAACAGACTCAAATTCAATAAACACCTGAAACACACAAGCACACACATACATGACAAGCAAGAGGAAGAGGAAGTCTGTTTTAACGCCACTTAAACACATGTGTTTTTTACTACCTTGTTGAGGAGAGGCAGGTAGTTCCTCAAAGAAAACATCTCTTTCAAAGTTTCTCTGAGGTTCCTGATGTCACCCGACGAAATGTTGTTGATGAAGATTGTTCTCGGACCATCATCAACCAACGGCTGCATCAAGGACAGGAAGTGAAACACCCAAACCAAAGAGTTAACAATAGGACACAGACACAAACAACTGCACTGCTTGTTACACATACATATGTAGGTATGTATGGATGGATCTAGATCTGTCTATAGAGATTCAACACTGGTTTTCCTCCTCACCCCTAACGTGCAGAGATTTCCACAGATTTTTTGACGTTTTTAATTCCTTTAGGAAACTAAATATTTATTGACAAAATGGCAAAATTCGAAGCAATGCGCAACAGGAAACGGAGAAAAAGAAAGAGGGATTGACATGTAGGGCTACAGGCTGGAGACTGGACCCTGGACCGCAGCGACGAGGACACAGCCTCTGCGCATTGGACAGGTTCAATCAACCGGACCACCAGGGCAACCAAAGAAACACTGTTCTAAGAACTGTTCTTAAAAACCAGTATGCATTAGGAACCAACAGATTCACAGAGGATGTCATATCTGCTGCCTTCCACTCAGTATGTACACACTTTGAGAATAAGGAACGTGTTTAAAAACCATTCAAAACACTTTCATCTAACAACCCTAGGTTATGACTAGGGTTGTTAAATGAAAAATCAATAAACAATTTACCATTATGTTAGAAATTGGAGATCTATTACTTGGTAGTAAGCACGTGTGTGTTGGTGTGTGTACTACTTACAGACTTCATCAGCTTCATCAGCGATTTGTAAAAACCAAGCTAAAACAGAAACAGAGTAGGTATTGTTAAAATGTAAAGATACTGGTGAGGGGAGATACAATACAGGTCAAAATCAGCTTTACACAATCAGCTCCTCCATGTTTTTAACTCGAAATGTTAAGCTCTGCGTTTGTTGGCTCTTGAACTTAATGGACATCTATAAAAATCTATCAGTTAAAATAGTGCCCACAGTGTACACACTCACCGGTTTCATTTCAAAGCCTTGGCTTAGAACACGGAAACGGAGTTGAAACCCTTTGAAAAAAACGTTTTTCTTATCTGCATCCCGTACGTCATGTTCTACCATTTCTGTCGACATCTTGACGAAGGCCTGAGAGGAAAACCAGAAACAAACATGAGTTCCTTTAATTTAATCTTTAAACATCCCTTTTAACCACATCCTTTATGTGGTTAAATTCAGTCTCCTAAGGGTATCAAGACGTGATTTCGCAAGGCAATGAAACTTTAAAAAAAAAAATTCAAGGACTTAACACTGGATTATTAAACCAAACTAATGCAGATTTATAAAATGGTGTGTACCAGTCTTTTCTGAGGAACGACATAGATTTTGTCATATTCATATTTAAATCCCAGTGGAATGAGCAGTTTGGCAAGGTCATCCTCCGTGTAGTAGCCATCATTATACGCCGGCAGTCCACATATGAGAAACTCTTGATCTCGAAGATGATAAAACTGCAAAAAATTAAGAAAAAAAGCAGACCAATGGGTCACATTAATGAGGACTAATGATGGTTTCAGTTAGTGTGATTCAAGTGCATGTATAAACAGCATTTACACACCTTGTAAACTCTTGATTTCTATTTTTATCTTTATCAACACACTTGTTAACAAAAGTTAAATCAGGAAAATACAAAACTTTAAAATACTCAAAACAGTTTGAGAATTATTTTACAGAATTATCTCCAACATTAATTTATATCTTTCCGGAAACTTCATGTATAAATACTGTCGAACTTCGTACAAGTGATCGGACTTACATTTGGAGGGAAGGAGAGGTTGAAGGACGCTGTAGAAGAGAGAAATGGAATGTGTAAAGAGAAAAAAAAGAAAGAGAACTTAAAAATTATGATCAAGTTATGACATTTGTGACAAACAGTCTCTTTCTTGGATTTCTTACGTATCATTTGTAGAGACAGGTGTTTTTCTAGCATCTCCCCAATGGTCAGGCTCGCTGGTGCTACCTCCATTTGGGTCTTATCTGCAGTCACAAGATCTTTAAAGAAAGATGAACAGAAGTACTTCTTAATTTGGAATAATGTTCTGTGTAACTGAACGTGTTTGTTTGTAATGACAGGATTGTAAGTTAGATGGCGGAGCTATAAATAATCTCATGGAAACACAATTTTTTTTACAAGTTTAGTGAAGAAATTAAACAACCCTGATTCCAAAACAATTGTGACATTCTGATTAAGATGTTAAACATGTTTTACAATCCTCACATGCCATATCTAAATTGACTTTGTCATTAATCCAGCTTCCAACATACCATTTTGCTTCGTTTTTGTTGCTGTTGACAGGGTCTCACTGGTTGTCGGTCGAGTCCCACAAGGTTTGTCTACTGAATGTTCTGGCACAGCACCTGTAGTTGATGGTTTTTCGACCATCGCCCCAATGGTCAGGCTCGCTGGTGCTGCATCCATTTGTGTCTTCACTGCAGTCACAGCATCTTTAAAGAAGATGAACATAAGTACTTCTTAATTGAGAATAATGTTCTATGTAACTGAAAGTGTTGTTTGTAATGACAGGCTTGCGGGTTAGATGGAGGAGCTGTAAATAAACCTATGGAAACACAATATTTTTACAAGTTTAGTGTTTTTCAATTGAAATAGAAATTAAATAACCCTAATTCCAAAACAATTGGGACATTCTGAATAAGATGTTAAATATGTTGTACAACCCTCTCATGCAACATTTAAACTAACTTTTTCATTTATCCAACTTCCAACCTACCATTTTGCTTCATTTTTATTGCTGTCAACAGGATCTCACTGGTTGTCGGTCGAGTCCCACAAGGTTTGTCTACTGAATTTTCTGGTATAGAACCTGTAGTTAATGGTTTTTCTAACATCTCCCCGATGGTCAGGCTTGCTGGTGCTGCATCCATTTGGGTCTTCACTGCAGTCACAGGATCTTTAAAGAAGGTGAAACGTTAATTTGGAATAATGTTCTGTGCAACTGAATGTGTTGTTTGTAATGACAGGCTTGCAGGTTAGATGGAGCAACTGTAAACAATCCTATGGAAAAAAATGTTTATACAAGTTTAGTGCTTTTCAATTGAAATAGAAATTAAACAATCCTGATTCCAAAACAATTGGGACATTCTGTTTAGGATGTTATACATGTTTTACAATCCTCACATGCCACATTTAAACTGACTTTGTCATCCATCAAGCTTCCAACATACCATTTTGCGTCATTTTTGTTTCTGTTGACAGGGTCTCACTGATTGTCGGTTGAATCACACAAGGTTTGTGTTCTGAATGTTCTGGTACGGCACCTGTAGATGAAAGTTTTTCTACCATCTCCCCAATGGTCAGACTCGCTGGTGCTGCATCCATTTGGGTCTTCACTGCAGTCACAGCATCTTTTATGGAGATGAAATGAAGTACTTCTTAATTTGGAATAATGTTCGGTGTAACTGAACGTGTTGTTTGTAATGACAGGCTTGCAGATAAGATGGAGGAGCTGTAAATAATCCTATTTAAACATAATTATTTCACAAGTTAGAAATAGAAATTAAACAATCCTGATTCCAAAACAATTGGGACATTCTGACTAAGATGTTAAACATGTTTTACAATCCTCACATGCCACATTTAAACTGACTTTGTCATCCATCCAGCTTCCAACATACCATTTTGCTTCATTTTTGTTTCTGTCGACAAGGTCTCACTGGTTGTCGGTCGAATCCCACAAGGTTTGTCTTCTGAATTTTCTGGTGAGGCGCCTGAAGTTGATGGTTTTTCTAGCACTTTCCCAATGGTCAGGCTCACTGGTGCTTCATCCATTTGGGTCTTCACTGCAGTCACAGTATCTTTAAAGAAGATGAACAGAAGTACTTCGTAATTTGGAATAATGTTCTGTGTAACTGAATGTGTTGTTTGTAATGACAGGCTTGCAGGTAAGATGGAGGCGCTGTAAATAATCTATGGAAACACAATATTTTATACAAGTTTAGTGCTTTTCAATTGAAATAGAAATTAAACAATCTTGATTCCAAAACAAGAGGGACATTCTGATCAAGATGTTAAACATGTTTTACAATCATCACATTTAAACTGACTTTGTCATTCAGTTTCCAACATACCATTTTGCGTCATTTTTGTTTCTGTGAACAGGGTCTCACCGGTTGTCGGTTGAATCACACAAGGTTTGTCCCCTTTGCCATGAGCACCACTTCCAACTTCAAGCTGCAAAGTTTCTGCGTCTTCAGCATCATTGGCTTTGTCATGTTTTGCTAGATAATTAGGTTCAAAAACTGTCACCAAATTTTGGAACTGTCTTGCTTTCACCGTTTGAGATATCCGTTTTGTTAAGATCTTTTTCGCTTTGAGGCCCAAGACTTGTGAGTTAATGACAGCCGTTCGTGCTTTAACTGAGCCTACAGTTGGAATCTTCTGAGTGGTAGGTTTCCATGTTGTAGCTGTTTGGGCTCCAGAGGGTGAAGGTCTTGGTGAACTGTAAAGTTGAGGCACGTTAGGTGTAGGGAGAAGAACCTTTCTAGAGGGAAAGGCGGATGGGACGGCTCCGACACGTTTTCTGTGAACATAATAGAGTTATATTGGTCATGATCAATGTAAAAGATGAAAAGTCCAGGCCCCAGTTTTAATGTTTTTATAAATTCTTGCCTATATGATCAAACCCTCCTAGGACAATTTTTCTTCAATGCGTTTTCCTTTACAGGGAATGGACAGAATATTTTGTACAAAAAGGTAGTGATAAAATCTCTCTTTGTGTATTTCTGGACAATACATGAAATTGCAGAGGTGTTTTTAATATTGTGTCGATCCCCTGTCAGAAATTATAGCCAATTCTGAATATATGAATTGAGGTTTCTTCTTCTTACTGAGCATGCAAATTAAGAAAGCAATTGAATATTTATACTGATACATTGCCATACAAGATACAGTACAATGAACCAGTCGCTGTTAAAAAGAGGTCTGTGTGAAACATAATCTTACTTTTTAGGAGGCCTCTTCATAGAAACAGTCAACTATAAACAAACAAATTGAGATATGTTGTGTTAGATTAATCAGATAATTGACAGCTTTACCACACTACCACACTACAACAGACAATCAGACAACCTAAACAAAAATAGAGGGAAAAACACAAACTTAGACCAAATAAAACTACTGTAACGGGTTGTGTTCTAAAGTTGTGAGGAAGAGAAATATGTAACGTGTTTAAAATGTCCTTACAATTAAATATAATTGGATGTTTAGGCTTTAATCAAAGCTTTCTGTGGATACATTTATTCATTCATCCATCCATTTAAAAATGACAGGAGAAAGACAGTTTACAAGATGATAAAACGGTTGCCAAATTTCCTGATATACAGGTACACAAACACCAACCTTAGTTTTTGTGGCAGAACTTGCCTCACTCTTCTTCTTCAGGCCGGGCTTTCCTTTAGAGGGCTTTGCAGTACACTTTTTCTTGGCTGTAGAGGAGGAAGAGGAGGACTTCATCTTGGCGAGCTCCGCAAGTAAAGCAGGGGCCAGAGTTTTGACCATGGTCTCCAGGTCAGACTGTGTTGACAGAGAACGGACAGCTAGGGAGACCGAGAAGAAAAAGGTGTCAGAAAAATTGCATTTTGGTGGTTTCATACCAAGTCTCTATCATAGGAGGAACAAGACCAAGGAGAACAATCTTTGTATATAACAAACAATCATACAACGTAGTGAAACTGGTTCTCTCATTCTCATCACTGGGCAGTCATTGTACAGCATGCAGAGGATAACCACGCGAGCATGGGGGGAAGTCGTAAACTCCATATATAAAGGCTTTGCCCAAGCCAGGATTCGAACCACCAGGACCGTCTTGCTGTTAGGCAACACTGCAAACCAATGCGCCACCAAATATTGCAGAATATTCAACTGTTAAACTCCTTCATGTTGGCAATCGTTTTAGGCAAATGTCAGCCTTGGTAGTGGCCCCCCCAAGCAGGACAATGTGCCTTGCCACATGATAAAAACTGCTCAGGAAAAGCCTGAGGAACATTACAGAGCTCACAGTGTGGACCTGGTCTCCAAATGCCCCAGATCTCAATAGGTTCAAGCACCCAGAACAAGTTCAAACCATGGAGGCCCTGCCATGCAACCCACAGGACTCAAAGGATCTGCCACCAACACCCTGGTGCCACAAAACTCAGGACACAGCAGGGGTCTTGTGTTAATGCCTCAGAGCGAAGTATGATCTACAGTGGAACCTCCAAGGATTGGACATCTAGCAAAAGCCAAGATGCCAGTCCACGTTGATGACTTGAGCTATTTGTCAAATCCAGTTCCATGTACTTTGGTGTCACTGTGTTTGGGTCGAACTTGACTGACAGGTGGCAACCACATAAATGCCAGGAACCAAGGTTTCCCAGCAAAACATTGCATTGTCTGATAATGATCTAATATATTCCCTTCAACTGTCAGTAGTAATGTTAGGGCTGATCATTATATAACAAGTGCAGATATGATTAGAAAGATGAAAAGAAGATTAAAAGCATGAAGGTCTTAAAGTGATTGCAATTTCTCAAACCTGATTTCTTCAGTAGTTTCTTAGCCAGTATTTTTGCACTGTTTGACTTCTTTTGTTGAGGGGTAGATCCTTTTCTGGATGATTGGCTCTCACGGCTCCCCCTTGGTGGTGAATTTCTCTCTTCACTCCTCCTTGGTGGAAATCGTCTCTGGGTAACCCTCCTTGGTGGCGATCGTCGCTCGTTGACTGTCCTTGGTGGCGATCGTCTCTCATCAACCCTCCTTGGTGGCGATCGTCTCTCCTCACCCCTCCTTGGTGGCGATCGTCTCTCCTCACCCCTCCTTGGTGGCGATCGTCTCTCCTCACCCCTCCTTGGTGGCGATCGTCTCTCCTCACCCCTCCTTGTTGGCGATCGTCTCTCCTCACCCCTCCTTGGTGGCGACCATCTCTTCTCATATCTCCTTTGGGATGATCGCCTCTCATCTTTTCTCTTCGGTGAGGATCTTCTTTCAGAGCTCCTTGAACGTGACTGATAGTGGAAAGAGGTCAGGTCATCATACCAAGGGGAGTGAGAACGAGAACGAGACCGAGACCTGGTGAAAGTATGGTTACAAGCATTTTACAATTTAATTAACTTGTTACCGATAATTTCAAAACCTGGTGGTGAGAGGTATCTGTTCTTCTCACCTATGTAATTCCTCATAACAGAATTTATGTGTGACAGACCTGCGCTTGTATCTGGAACTTTGCGGCGATCGTGATGGGCTACTGCGTCTCTCCCTTCTACCCTCCAAGGCATGGTGGTGCGGGGGGCTGGACGAGCGGGAGTGAGAATCAGAATGGGAGCGAGAGTGACTCCCATGCCTTGTTTTAGGCCGACGATGCTGGCCAGTCGATGCAGAGGTCGAGGTTGAGAGCTTGGCATCTTTACCTGCAGTCCTAAAAAGAGCAATGCACAAAAAAATATGATATAAAACTTAAGTTTGCCTTAAATCAGACCGATAATACCGTCTTTGAACGGTCACTGGACATAACTAATATAGAGGTCCATCAACTTATCTCCATTGTGTATGAGTATGAAGGTGGCCAATTCTGGTCATGCTTAAAAGGCAGATTCAAAAAGGGCAGTCTGCTTTTACACAACGTGCAAAATTTATATAAACAGTGTCTCCAAAAGAAATTTACCTGGGCACAACTGCTATCTCCCCATCCCAGTCAGGGTATCTGTGGAAAAAAGAACAATACAAACCAAACTTATAAAAGAGCAAAGAAGCCGCATTCTGTTGTGAAAGTCAAAAACAGTAGTATTTGGATGATGCTTTTAAAAGTCAATAACAAGACATAAGAGAAATTGTATCATTCTGCAGAACTTGACTAAAAAATTCGAAAGTTCTGCTACATTATTTATTTTATTTTTGTTTGTGTGCCAATCTGAACTTTTTCTCAGCTTGACTGAACAAGTTCAAATGTTAAATGTCATTTTAAAAAAGTCTGTTAAATGTTAAAAGTCTTGAATAAAGACATTGGTTTAAGAAAGCATCTGTCTGTACTATTGTCACTGTGACTGTACTATTGCATAATCATATTGGTGCAAAATCTATGCACAATCCAAAGCCTGTTTTCATTCCAGCTCAAAAACTCACTATATCGGTTGCATATCGGCTATCGGTGATTGCACCCCCTTTAATATCGGCTATCGTTATCGGGCCAAAAAATCCCTATTGGTCGGACACTACTAAAAAACAACAGGAGATTTCTTGAAGAACACACTCAAACATTTTATGATGTCTGTGGCATTTTCCACTAGCCTTCCAACAATAGGGGTTTTAATAGACAATGAGCTATGCCATCACTTTTTCTGTCCAGTGATTCCAAAACAGTATTTTGGCACATCCATGGTGGGCAATTCCCCAACAGTATTACATTGAATATAAAAAAGTAATTCTGATAAACAAAATCTATAAAAGAGAAAGTTATAAACAAAAAGACTGACTGTTTTCGAAGACGGGTGCAGCTCTCAAGGTGAAGGTTGGTGTTCTGGTGGGAGATCCAATCCTAAAAGTCAGAATCACAGACAAAGCATTTAGATAGGCCTCATTGTTATCAACACTGCCACCAGCTTCAGTATCTCAACTACTGTTTGTAATTGACAACACGGACATTATATTCTACATTACAGAAGCCTTGAAAGTTCCTTTAATCTTGAAAGCACAACACAACACATTTCTTTAAATCTTCAACCAACAGCATTCATCCAAAAACAAACAACTTTCGCCCCAAGTAAGGAGCAGATGGGAAAAAAGTTCAATCTTCATGGCTTTGCTGTTGTAAAAACACATATAGCATGTGTACAAAATCACACAGGTGACACAGTACATGGTCAACTCCTTCCTCTGTAATCACAGCTGACTTTATAGTCAACTTGAGTTCAAGGGTAACAAGTCCTTATCATGAAATATAAGCAATACAAGAGTGCTAGTTACAGACATCCAAACATTCTTTCTGCAGAGGTGAAAGGTATGGATAGGGACAAAAAGCTGAGACGTGGAGTATACTCATGAGGATAAAAAAAAGTAGGGAGAGGAGGAAAAAAAATGTGTGTTTGTTTTTGTTTTTTTTAATCCACAAATATGTTAAAGTTATTGTCCCAAAAGGGGGAAAATAATCAACAGGTCATAAAAATACAAAATCTCTGCTGAGTCTAGAGTAATTTTAGTAGTGAATAAAGTTCCTTGTTGGGACACAAAAGCACATTAGAATACGCAAAACAAAGTTTGTAATAATATTACAACAAAAATATAGCTACTGTTATACATTAAACTAATTAAAGTAACAAAATGCACCCTCGACAGCTCTGACGGGTGATAAAATATACAAAATTATACATTCACTTAACAATTATATATAAAAAAAAATCAACCTGAATATACATTGTGGGACAAACTCCCCCCCACCCCCAAAGAAAAAACTGGGCCCGAAGCGTAGTAGCCATCTTCTGTCATCCTCTGCTGCACAAGTTTTTCAGATTTGCTGATTCTTCCTTGTCACGTCTTCAGAGCGCTTGGGTCAGTTCTCAGTAACATTCACAGAAATTAACAGCATTTCATCATTTTATACTGCCACAGTCATTAAGCATCGTAAATCTCACATTAGCCATTACACATCAATGATTTCTTCAGGTGAACTAGACAATGGTTTTCTAGACAGGTTTGAAATCATTCAATTCAAATGTAAATCAGTCTCTGTAATCCTGAATTACAAACTGAATATCAGAAACATATGGTTTGTAACAAAATGTTTACAGTCTCTCACAAAGTTTACCATCAAAGCTTGTTTTGATTTGTAACTTAAATAAAGTGACAGGCTCCTTACAAGAATTTCACAACTAATCACTGATCCAACAGAAAACAGAGTATTTTACCCAAATCTTTTTAAATAGGTTATTGAACACTTTTGGGGCAGCAGTAGTTCAGTCTATGGGGACATGGCATGGGAACCAGCTTTTAGCCGGCTTAAGTCAAGGTCAAACTAGTCAGTATGGAGTCTGGAGCTGGGGCTGGAGATCCCCTTACTGCACGGAAATCCGTAAAAGTTCCTGTTTGTCCATGTTCAAGTGAAAAAAAAATGTAATCTCCAAAGAGGGGTTAACAAAAGTAAGCCGTTTTTGTTGGATTTTTAAAGAACATTAAATGAATGTTGTACGATTACATCTCCACGAAATAAAAAACAAAACACTTAAAATTGACACTTTATAATCAAAAAGAATAACAATTTATATATTGAAAGAAACAGATAAAGCTAAAGAGAACAGAGTGCATTCTTCCACTCACCTTCATTTGAGTACAATCTTTGTAACACAGAGAACAGGTATGTGGAAAGATTCTTGGTGAGGCAGCTGCATAGTCCTGCATCATGGCCAGTGTTGGCAGACCCTTGAAGACTGCCACGTTTGCTGGAGGCTGCCAGTGAGAAGTGGGCATCGTAGTGTGATTGAAGCTCATCTGGGCTGAGATTGGCTGAGGCAGAACTGGTGGAATAACAATGTGGCGAGGACCACCTGGGATAAACACCGGATGTTGCATGGCCCGTGTGGCATCGGTGATGCCAGGTACGCTAGCAACAGGAGGAACTGATTTGACCGCAGAAAAAACTGGAGGCCACATCACTTGTCCTGCCTGTGAAACTAGCTGCTGCAGTGCCTGCTGCTTCTGTTGCTTTGATTTTTCATCCACTGGTTGCTTCTGCATCTGCTGCTGACTTTGCCGCTTTTTCATATGCTCCTGACTCTGCTGCTTTTTCATCTGCTCAGCGAATTTTGAACCATGACTTCGGGTTTTACTCTGATCTTTAGTGCCACTGTTGGCATTACTGCCAATGAGCACAAGGCCAGGTCGGCAGGGATCCACACCACGGAGTAGATTGGTGGGTGGTTGGGTTTTCACCACTGACTGTTGATCAGACGTTGATTCTTTCGAAGTAACAGGTTTGGAAGCTTCAGACCTGACAACTCTGAGGTCCGTGTCTTTCTTTGGCACAGAGAATAGCTTGAGGAGTGTTTGGAGGGGCTGGCTTGGTTGGGTCTGCAATTGTTTGGTCTGATCATGGCTTGGGGTACCACCAAAGCTCAGTGCTGAACTGTCTGAAGAGCTGCTGACAACAGAACTTGCCTGATGACAGGAAGAACCCAAGGCACTGCTTTTCACTTCGGTTGTATGTTTTTGTAGGGGTCCTCGACTGTTTTTGCTAGTATCACAAGTGTCCATCAGCAACATATTTCCACCCCCACCACTGTTTGCTTTACTGTCAGTCCGTCCAATCTCATTTCCAGCCCCTCCTGTATATCTGCCAGTATGTCCATAGTCAATCACTTTAGTTGGCTTGAGAACAGCCGACGTGATTTTTTTCAGGCGCATCGCTGACTCCCCAGAAGTGCTCAAAGTGTGACTGTCCATTCCACACACACTTCTGGTGGACTGGGGTACAGGGTAAGGTTTTGACTGCCCTGCAGTTGTAGCCCTCTTGGCCTTCTGGATACGGATTTGTCGCAAAATGTATGGCATGTTCTCTCGAGTCATCTGGTCATCAGGGTAGGAGATGAGATGTTCCAAGTCCTCTTTTTCAAGCCCAAAGTTTTGAATGATGTTAACAGCGGATTCAGATGTGTACTTGGGTTTACTGGACTCTGCAGGGGCCGCAAGTTTGTCTGGCACTGGACAGTCTTCAACACCTAATCCCGGAATGGACTGTAAATCATGCTTGGATGATGAATACAATTTAGAGTCATCAGCAGTTGGCTTTTGGTAGTTCAACAACCAGTCCCAGGAGCTTCTGCCACTTTCAACATCAGAAGGTCTATGTCCTAGAGAGGAAGATGATGAGGACATCGGGTGGGAGGTCATCCTTGTACTTGAGGAGCCAAACTCATTCCTTTGAAGGCCGGTACAACCAGTGCCCTCATCTATGGACTGATGCATGGGTTTGCCAAGAGGCTTCACCTCCTGTCTGGCCCTGCTAATATGCATCTCAATAGTTCTTTCTCTATTCTCATCCATTCTGGCCCGTCTCTGGTCAGGTCCATAGTTCATCAACTGAGACATCGGTGATGAGAAAATTCCTCTGGTGTT
The DNA here is from genome assembly GCF_900880675.1 of Sparus aurata. Classification (NCBI taxonomy): domain Eukaryota; kingdom Metazoa; phylum Chordata; class Actinopteri; order Spariformes; family Sparidae; genus Sparus; species Sparus aurata. Next base: position 11,357,018 of record NC_044196.1, on the reverse strand, counting down.
GTCAGGAATAGTAGAAGAAAGTCCGGAAGAACTGAAACTGGACTCAGGTCCGAGACGAGGGGATGCCCTCCAAGGGTTCGATTCCACCTGAGGACCTTGGAGTTCATACTGCCCCTCAGGAGAACTTTGGTTCTCAGCCTCAAAGGGGTCATACAGTTGATGGGACATTGTGTTTGCTGTCTGCAGTAGGTTAAGGAGACTGATGGCTGAGGAGCTGGGGGGTCAGAGGTGTTGTAGGTTTTTTGGGGAGCAGTTGTCTAGTAGCTGCCAACAACGAGAGCTGCCAACAGTGAGAGCTGCCAACAGCGAGAGTGTTTTTGATTTGCGTCAGTGCTAACTGGGCTTTCAGTTGAGCCAGCCACAAGGAGACAGCTTGTTGACTTATCAGGAGCAAACTCCCTAGAAGCCCTCCGAGTAGATGGCTTGTTAGTTGCCCTAGAACAGGAGAAGAGGCACAATGCTCCGATCGCAAAGAAAAGCTGAAAAGTCAAAAAACAAAGGAAGGGGTTATTAGATCTCAGATTCTATGATGGGTAAAATCCATTATGTGGAAGGTTGTGTCTTGAGATTCTTCTCTGCTGCCTCCTGTGAATACACATTCAGATTCTTGTATTGAACCTCGTGGTCTTCACTAGCAAGAAAGAAAAAAACAGAAGAGGCAAAAGCAACAAAGTACAGATAAAGAGATAACAACAATGCCTTGCAACAGCAACAGGCTAGTCATGCAAAATAAAGTGCAACTTAAGTGTAAGGTCTGATATAAAACACCCAAGTGAAAATGTATGTAGGTGTTAGGGTAAGCAACACATCTCAAATACCACTGTCAGAAATAATAGCTACCTTGTCGGCAATGAACAGATCAGCCCTCTGTTTCACTGCCCCGATATATCTTCTCCAATCTCTCAGCTGTTGGCAGCGATGGAAGCTTGCACACCAGCCTAACAAACCTAACTGCTCACAGAAGCCAACTTCCTCCACAGAGTTTACCAGGAAACATATCTCCTGTCACCATTTTCCTGATGACCTAGCTAACTTTCTCTACCCTTGTGGAATCACAGCTAGGAGTGTCACAGTTTTAATTTTAAACTGAACATCTACTAGACTAATCTTACATTTTTTTATCACTAACATCAAAAGTAGGATCAGCAATTGTTACAGTATGTTTTTTATCTTCAAGCCTACCTACTTGCACACATCCAATGCAAATCTGAAAACAAGAACTTGAAAGAGGACACTGCTAGCTTACCTGTAGCTTTACAATAGTAGCACCTTACAGACACCAATCTTGTGTGAACGAAGGTGATCAACTGATACTAGAAGTAAATCCAACAGCAGTCATTTCCGAGGAGTGACATTAGCATGTCTACCCTGGCTAGCTTGATTTTTAACAATTCTTTATCTTTGAATCCTACATGCCTAACCACACTGATTGGCAGTGTAATGGGCTGGTCACTGGGATCAGCTGCTGACACTATCTCCCCTTGGCTTTTGTTAATATTAACCTAAACCCAAATCTGCAAAAGACAAAGGGGATTAAGTGAATCTTTTTTTGTAAATCACCTTTTTAAAAGTAGCCTAACAGAGCTCAGAGATTACTTTTTAACTTTAGGGATGAAAAAGTGGATTTATCTTTACTCCTGTTTATCGAGCTGACTGCAGCAGCGACCAACTGAGATGAGTGTGTTTTGTAATGTTGACTGCTGACAGGAGCAGGAAGGAAAAAGTGCTTTACTTCGTGAAGGTAATATTAAAGTGAGGGAAAGCAGAGAGAGAACCAGAGTCTCTGCCGACTGCTGACTTCAGTCAGAGTCTGACCTGAATTCAAACACTCATCTTAATTTTACGAGCATTACAACACAAAAGAATTTGCGGACAAACTCAAGCAAGTAAGACACCAAAATCCCTTCGCTGGTTGTGAACACACCATTTAATAAACCACCATTGCAGATGGAAATCTATTTGATGTGACTCAGGCACAGATGCTCAAGGACAACGTAATGTTTTAAAGTTTAATTTATTTTACATTCAGTCTTGTTTGCCCACTTCTTCTTTCTTTGACTCTCTCTCGAAGAAGTAATAGCGAAAGACGACTGAGTGAAATGCGCTGGTTACCTTGAACATTGATAGTAATGAAAGTAAACAACTCAACAAAACATTTATATATATGCACACACACACAGAAAATATTGCATTCGTCAGTTGTTCGATATTTTAATTTTAAAAAATCTTACGTATTTCATAATTGAAAAGGGGAAATATGTAAGAAATGGCCACCTGTTAAATAGATACACAAAACAATCAAAGGATTTTCTAACTACTACTTACTACTTCTAACTATAGCTGCATTAGCTAGTTAGCTCAGTTAGCCATGCAGATAGCTGCCCAGACTGCGAATTAGATCGATAGCACAGGTGCTTTGAACTAGGTGGTTAGCATACACTTCAGTAGATATCTCTGTGACATAGTACACAGCCATCCTGATAACGTCATAACTGTTATTTGCATTCTGTTGATAATCTGAAGTAATTTTGGGATGTTTTTAACAACAAATTCTTACATATTGCACCTTGCGAAATCCCTATCCTCAAGTCAGAAACAGGAAATCATGATAAATAAAATATAACATGTGTGGAATAAAATGTACACATGGCGATGTGTTCCACTCGCTTACATATCCATTAGGGATCGACCGATATGGATTTCTTAGGGCCGATGCCGATACCGATTTTTTTTTATATTTGGAGCCGATACTACTTTTGCTCCCTCATTTTACATCATAAAAATTACACAATGATGATAACAAACGTTAAGAGTCTCAATTTTAAAAAAAAGGAACATTTATTGAAATTAAAAAAGGTGAGGTAGAACAAGAACAAGTAGGCTAAACAATATAACAAATATTAAAAACAGGTGAGGTAGAACAGTGCTGTGTAAAATGCTGCCACACTGGATTGGTTTTCTGATTTGCCATTTCTTGCAGCATCTCCAGCAACACGGAGCTGCCTGTGGACGCATGTCTGTAAATAATGCCGGATCGGCGAACACAGCAGCCCACATCGGCCGATGCCGATACACGTAAAGAACACAAAAATCGGCCGATGTATCGGTCCATCACTAGTATCCATGTCCACCCTGCTATTGTTATTAAACACATAACACGCTGACCTCAATTTGTCTTAAAAAATGTACAACTCAACAACGCTTAACACATCTTGACTTAAAGGAGACCTTAAAGACACTTTTTTTTCCCTTTTCTTCAAAGTTTAATGTAGGTTTTTGTGCATATAAAGTCTGCACAGAAAACACTGCTCCTGAGAAGCCTCGACAGTAGCACCACCTTTAATTCTGTGACCTTGTGACATCATGAAGATATCTCTGCCATAAGCACTACGTAGTTGCTGCTTATGTTCGACAGACTGGAACTAACAGATATAAATTGTCACAACAAGCGTGTTCGCAGGATTTTTCCAAGAAATACTGAGACTGTTCCAAGAGGACTGGAGAAGGGCTTGATTTTAACTTATTGTATTCTAAACAATACTAAGGAAGTACATTTCAAAATTTTACATAAAATGACAATGAGAATAAAATGTAAAACAACTGAAATCTTCTGGAGAGACCTTGAATCTCATATTTTTGAGCCTACTAACATTGTGTAACCTCTTGACCTTGAAGATAGTGTTGGTCACTATTATAATCAAGATAATAGCAATCCTGAGTATGTGATCAACTGCATCAACATTTTCACTCACAAACAAAAATTCCCCACATCGCTTCCCAAATTTTCACTTTAAGTACTAAATCGTTTACCCTAAAACCTGTCTAATCATATCTTTACTGATCTATAAATGTACTCATTTGTTTTAAATTATCTTTTGAACATATATGTATTTGTATTCTCCTGATTTGATGTTGTTTATGTTGCGTTATTTTCTCTTTTTGCATACGCTACTGTTTGCGTTTCCTGAAATCTTTGTAAGTTGTTCTTTTTCAATCAAACATTTTTTAAAAAGTAGGATTTGTGACAAAAAATGCAGCTGGGGCTAAAGGTCATCTCAGACAGAGTGAGATTAAAGAGAAGTATGATAAAACGGATGTGTTTTTGATAGGGCTTCCAAAGTTAACGCTCTGTAGCAAAATCAGGAAGCGATTGAGCAATAACGTTGTGGATGACAGAAAAAAAACAAACCTCATAGAGAAGAAACTTATCAAGGGAAGGGTCTTTTTAATGGCAAGTTCAGCTTCAAATACCTGCCAGATGGCTCTCTCAACAAGAACAAAGTTATTTGCATTTACTATCGATGAGAAATGAGTCACCACCAGAGTATGTCCAGTCTCAAATACCACTTGTTGGCAGACCACACTGTACAGTTTGTAACGGAGACGACTGGACAACTGCTCATGAGACAAACTTCATTTTTTGAGATATTCTGGAGAATGTTCTGGACAGGATTTGTCATTGTTTTGGATTGTTGCAATAATAATAACATACATTCCCATAAAGTAAGAATAACTGTCCACTCCCATGTTGATACAAGTGTTAAAAACCTTAACAACATTTAGAGCAGATATTAGGATAACAGATATAAGCTAAGTTTGTCTCCTGTGACCAAAGATGTAATGAGTGTAATTTGTCTTGTTTTCTCAGCTGACAGATTTTCTTTCCATAACAATGCAGATTACAACATGCTGTGCTGATAAATGTGGTACCAAAATCTGGTAAATCAGTGCTTTTTAACAGATTTGCAGCTTGAAACGTGGTGTAGCTGTATGAGAACAGCCACAGACCTGAGCCATGACTGACAACATCACACAATAACACAATGTCACAATAACACACAAGCAAAAAATCCTCAAAATGCTGTGAGAAGTGTGTTTTAGCAGCTCGCTGGTCAAACACTGGCTAAACTAACTTCATGTGCTAACTCCTAGCCTGGTGCTAACAAAGTCTTCAGAAATTGCCCGGTTAAAACTAACAATTAGAGCAGTTATCAACGTATTAAGTGCGTCACATTCCGCTCCGTGTTTTATAACGACATGTTTGTTACATACCTTCCGTTATTCGTGTGTTATCTTGCAGCTCTGAGGAGCTGTAAGTCATCTTCGTGCTGCAGCCAGGAGGCCATCTTCTCACATCAACAGAGCAGCGAAGACTTCCGGTGTACGGGTCCGCCCTTCAGAGTAAAAGCACGATTCATTGATTCAGTGTCACACTGAAACCAGTCTTGTGCTCAGATCTTCTGGTTGGAGGCAATTTTGTTAACATCAAGCCACATTTTGTAAATAATATCACCTGCACTCCCCCAGTCATTTCTGAAATGTTAAGTTTAATATGCATTTATTGTCTATTTAAAATGCAAATTTTGTTTGTTTAGTTTGTTTTTACCAAGGGATTTGTTGATTTCACTCCATGAAACAAAAAATATTATCCACAAAATGTTGTCCTCTTAATGTTGTTAGACATCATTAGACACCATTCTTACTGCTGTCTGAGACCCACTGTTCTAAAACTTTTATTGTATTATTGTAGTATAACGCAATCATAGCAGGTAGTTATCATCAAAATCCTAATCAGAAATAGAATACTTCATTAATCCCCGGGGGGGAATTGTTTTGGTTCCAGATGCTCCGTGCTAAGTAGAAATAGAAATATAGCATGAATGGAAACAAGAGATAAAGAGAAAGATATAAATAAAATATTAGACAATAAAATAAAATAATAAAGAAGACAATCTCAGGTATTCAATATATACATAAAAACATATATATATATATCTATGATATATATATATATGTTTATATATAGCCATTTGAGTCCGATCATCAGAGGGATGAGCTGCAGTATTGCCTGCAACTTCGACAGCAGTTAGTGGTAAATGATAACTGGTAATTATTGCTGTGATGTCAAAGGAAATAATCAAGTGTGAAGAAATCACAATGGATGATTGAAATATGTATTACTCTTGTCAGGCGTGTTCGTTTGTTTGAGAGGTGAAAGTAGACAAACTAATAGAGCAGACAGACTACGACATACTGTTAACTATTTATTAGGAAGAATTGTATTATTAAGCAAAAAGCTTGATCAAGGAGTTTCTCTGTTTGAAAAATCGCAGGCAGCAAAGCCAAGCAACCAATCGCCCAGAAAAAGATGAAGAATTTCAGCATGTAATGCATTATATATTGCTGTTACAATGTATGTGTTGAATTGTCATTGGTCAATCATATAGATAGGATGAATACTATTATTGGACAATCAAGTAAATAAGGTGGGGAGAATCCGTGGTTTGGACTTTAGCCCTCCCATTGGTGGTGCACAAACTGGTCCCAGTTTCTTGGCACACAAATCCTGATTCCTGGAGACATCACCCTGTTGAAAAAACAATATGTCCCTGGCCTAATCTGCCTGTCCTCCATATCTGCCTTTGTTTACGGTGCCTTCACTGTTGCATACGCACAAGGGATTTGGGAGGTGATATCGCTGGCACCATTTGATTGAATGAAGAATGAAATCATGTAACCAAATAAACAACTTCTATTCTATTATTTAAAAAAAAAAATGCAGTGCAAAGAGTAATGGAACATACTGGGATATATAAAGAGGGAAACTTGGTTCTTTAGAAGACTAAGGTCAGAGTTACTAAAAGCTAACTGTGTATTCTCAGGAAAGCACCAGTCTTTTTTTTAATTACCAAGGACAGAGAGGAGCTATTGGCTTCAGGCACGGCTGTGCGCAGCTGTTGTTATGAGAAAGAAGAAGAAGGGGAGTTCCAGGGGAATATGCCTGTGTCAGCAGAGGTGAGGAGGAGTAAGGATTGGATGAGACTATGAAACAATGACAGGAGGGGGTATTTCCACTCCAAGTTTTTGGGCTCAGAAAGAAGACATTTAATGTTTAGTGGAGGTCTGTTGTTCATGGACATTGTCCGTGTATGACCTTGTGTGACTTTTGACACTTTGAACAAATAAGAAACAAGAAGACTTTACACGACACTATACTTTTGAAAATATTTGATTTTTCTCATTTAGATCACATTGGTGTCTCTCTCAAAAACCACTGCACAAATGAAGCTACAAAATACTCGGTCTATATATACTGTATTGTAATACAGTGTTGGTAGAAGAAAGTTTAATGCAATAAAAACATCAAATGCAATAACGTAATTGCACTTGAGGTAATGAAACTGGGTGGTGGGTAAGTGTGTCCACAGACGGCAAACTTATCATCTTAAAATACTGTTTCTTGGCCCCCAGCATGGACAAATTGCTCTTCATGTTTGCGTCAATAGTTTCAATGATAAAAATGACTGAAGACTTTTGACTTATGGCTTGAATGAGACACTTAGGTGATCCGAGGAATGAGGATATATAGAATTCACGTCATATTATTCAAATCAATCCTGATGTTGGTATAAAAGCTTTTACTTTACTCACACAGAATAAATTCAGTAAATTACAAGAGCTATCAGAATTAGCCAGCTACGCGTCTTTAGACCATTTTTAGTGTGTACTAGACAAAATGGTGTTTAGTGATACTTTGCTTAATTCACAGACATGATTGTTTATGTTGCTTTTATTTGGTATTTCCACATTTTATTGTTTTTTTGTCCTTCCCACTCAACAGACTAGTTTATTTATTTGGTGTTATTTCACTTTTTCCTCTTTCTTAGTTATTCTGAGCTGCTCACAAACTCAGTGGGAAAACTAGATGATTATACTTATACTAAACCGTGCCACAACAACCAGCGAAGGTATCCCAGATTAGCTGTCAGTGCTGCCATTTAACTGTAAAACCATTAGCCCTTGAAGCTAACATTAGCGAGCATACTAGTGTTGACGAAATAATGACTAAGTCTTCCCAGTCATCCAGAGTTGCTGAACGCTCTGCTTTTGCTTTACTTTTTGAAACTACGGCCAGTTTTTGCACCAAGCAAATCTCCGCTTTGTTTACTTCTGCTTCCCCATGAGATCGTGTGAGGTGGTGCATTGCTACCTATGGTATGCTAACCTAAGCTATAGTGTAGTGCACCGAAGCCACAATGTTCAATCAAAATGTGTCACAATTGCAAAAAGTTCAACACAACAGACAACAAAAGGATGCGATGAAGAAAGTTCCTACAAACATACAGTTGTTTCTTTATTAAACAAATAAAACAACTTCGAACTCTTAATTTTGAACATACATTTCTTATGTACATAGTAAAAACACAAGAAGTGATCCAAATGATCTATTCGTATTAGTTATCTTTAAACAGATACATAACTCTGTGGTTCTTATTTGTCAAACACGACAGACAAAAAAAATGACAAAAAACGAAGTCATAAAATGTTTTAACAGTGGTAAGTATGATGGTAGTATAACAACATGAGCGTCTTGTTACAAGTAATGTCAAAATGATTGTCAGTATGGCTGTACTCGACACTGTGAGTATGAGCAGCTTGTTTTATATAATTGGAAATTTAACTTCAGCAAGTAGGCACAATGACAAACATGGCTCATTATTCTCACAGTTCCAGATGTTTCTCTTGTTGCGCTTCTCTTGTAAACATTATTTATGTTTAATGAAAATCAGTAGATGAAGTGGGGATCAATCAGAAACGGAGCCTTTTGAACTTTATGATGGTTCCTGTTCCAGCTTCTGATAATGTTTCTGAAAACAGAAGAGGGAGAACGGAAAACAACGTGAGGCCAACTGTGTGTTTAAAAGGGCGTGCAGGTGTGTGTGCGTACCTCCAGGTTGTTGTAGTGTCTCTGGCTGCTGCAGTGTGCGTCCTTGGCCGTGCTCTCGTTCAGGTAGAAAACAGAGCACAGGTTGCAGAAATACCCTAATTTAGGGACAACAAACTCCTGACCTGTAGACGAAGACAGTGAGAGTGGAACAGGAGAAAAACACATTGGCATCTTGTGTCCTTTTTTAAATAAATGGGAGTATGTTAAGTGTGTGTCTCACCGAGGGGGTTGTTGGGTTTGAACGGCGGCAGTTTGTAGTCAGCAGAGACACATGGAGACCGAGAACGAGATCTCTTAGCTTCAGGTCCGACAAGCTCCTTCTTCTGCTTACGCACAGCTAAAGAAGAGATAGACAACAACAACAACATTTATTAAAACAATTTTTATCAAAATTGGAAATTATCCTATATGTAGCCCTAATTATAACAAAGGTATCTACAAATTGATTCACTTCGGAGACACTTTGTAGAAAAATGCACTTCTGTAGAGCTCCTTGTGGATGGTACGCTTAAAGTGAAGAATAAATTGTTGTTGTTGAAATTACCTCAGTCACTCCTCCTTTAGCTCTCTTTACCTTTAATGTCCGTCCTGCTCAATCCTTCCATCTCTTCCTCTCCTTCCTCAACACATTCCTCCAGTGTCTGGTTCTCAGGGTGCTCCAGCTGCATCTCCTGCCCAGCAGAGGAGGCATCGATGTCAGCCTGTCTCGCTGCTCCCACCTGCCCCCCTCTCTTCTGGACCTCCAGTGGAACATCACTTGACAACGTAGACGGATCTTTGTGAAATGATGAGGAGGTACTGAGTGAAGACGGGGCATCAACTGCTTCCTTTTCTTCAATTCTCTCCTCTTTTTTCCCCCTGGTTGATTTTCTCACTGTGGTAAAAGACAATCAACTGGGTGAGTAAACACATAAGAAGAAAACTGCATATAATTAATAATCTTGAAGTAACTGAACTGAATCTGGAAGGGGTCCATCATTGGAAAACAAAACAGTAAAGCCAATTTCAATAAATCTTAAAAAATTATCTTTTTTCAGTTTTGGACATAGCAATAAGAATTTGGTATGACATTACTGTGATTAATGTATAGTTTTTTGTGTTACCAGGGGTCTGTCTGGTTCTCTTCTTGGCTTGGCTTCTTGTCCTGGATGTTACCACTTCCTTTTCCTCCACCTCTCCCACCTCGTCTACTGTCACAAAGTTCATAATTTCCTCTAAGACAGGACAAAAACAAAAAGTCCACAAACATCAACACAGATATGTCGAAATATTTAAGATATATGGAAGGAAAAATGACATTTTTAGACCCAGGAAGAAGTGCTGGATTGGAAGAAAAGGCTTTCTTCAAAACTTGAAGCAGAAAAAAGCCTGGGTGAAACTAATGATTATGATAACTGCATTCCATTTAGGTGAATTAGTTCAAAGGCTGTCAGTTTACTCCAGACTGTTATTCAATATTTCAGAAGCCATATACTGCCAATGGGATCTAATGATAGTTAATGTTCTTTGGTCTTCTACTGTAAAATTATTTGGAGTAAAGCAGCTGTCCTACTGATAAATCCTGAGCTCCATCAGAGCTGTCTAAGAATATATAAAATATTTAGGAAGCGAGGTGCTTATTTCTGTTCCTCTGTCCGGTCATGTTCATAACTACAGATTTTAGTTTTGCTGCTTGAATGTGCCATGATGTTTGCTGTTGTGATATTACTGCAATTTCTTAATGACAGGAAGTAGCCATTGGACATGTTAACCTGTCTATGTTGACGTATCTTACTATCTGAATAATGCGTCCTTTCAATAGCAAGAAAAATACTGCACTGCTGACTCGGATCAGATTTTTGTTGGTCTATGGCGCAGTTGCCTTCTGCAACCTCAAGATGGCATTTCGTCATCAGTGCGCCTAACCACACTTAATTTTAAGAGCGATGTAGTCATGGGCACAAAGTTTGGGGCAAGTACATTTGCTGCCAACACAAAGTGGATGCTGGGCTTGAAAATGACAGCTATCTTGGTCAGAAATCAGTAATGACACTTGCACTTTGCCAATTATAGCATAAATTCTGAATACTGACCTGTGTCATCATCATCATTATCATGTTCGCGTTTTGAGGATCTTGAGGTTTTCTCCACTTGATCTTCATGGGGCTTCTCTTCTTCATCACTGCCTGCTTCATCTAAAGTCACCAAAGTCTAAGGACAGATAAAAGTGATCTTCAGCATCAGTGTTTCTCTGTTTGTTTAAATTTTATAGTGCTTTACTGTAAGTTTCCCCATGGGAAAAAAAAAAGTTGTTTAATCTTGATCTTTACCTCTGGGTTGAGGGAGCCCACCGATTCGTCCTCCTGGTCCTCTTCTTCTTCTTCTTCTACGAACTCATCTAGAGTGACGAATGTCTGCAACTCTCCCTCCGATAACTCCCTATCCCTGTCTTGGCTCTCCAGAGCTCTTTTCTCTCCAGTCTTATCTGCCCCCAACTCATCCAGTGTCACCAGCTCCCTAGTGTCAAACTCCACCTTCTCCTCGTTTTCCCTCCACCTCTCCTTGGACCTCCTGGTACGTCCACCACTGCTGACTCCTCCTCTGCTGCTGACCAAGTTCCTTTGCCCCCTCTCTTCTCTCCCCCTGGTCCCTCTCCTTTCTTTTGCAATCTGCTTCTCATTTGTGGCAGCTTGCCTCTTCCTCAGTTCTTCCTCCTCTGCCGTGTCATCAGGGAATTCCTCCTTGCTCACTTTGTCCAGGTTTACCAGAGTGCTCATTGTGTCACTTTTCTCTGGTGGCTTTTGTATATTTTTCCCTTCCAGTGTCTCTGTATCACACTTGGACTTTGTACGTGATTGGTTGTATTTAATATCTTTCTGGGTTGTACTATCCTCTTTTCTTGAATCATACTTCTCTGTGGCAGATGGGTCAACATAGACCTCCTCTAAATCCTTTTCAGGCCCTTCCAAAGCTTTTGTATCATGTGTTGCCGTTTCTCCTTTTTCAGTTGATTCCCCTTCTTTTGCCTCATTTTTAGCATTTTCCTCCCCTCCTTTATCAGACACCTCTGTGGCAGTCGGTTCTTCTTCATCATCTTCCAGCCAATCCACAATCTGATACAAGGGCTCTTTCTTCTCCTCATTTCTGGGTGATCCTGCAACAGTTACACTGTTCTTGTTTTGTTCGTCATCATTTTTGGCAATGTTCTGTTTTCTTGCACTCTCAGACTGTCCTAGAAACCGATCATCAACCATCTCATCCTCCACAGAATCAAGAATCTGATATGTGTCCTCTTCTTCCTCAGCCATTTTTTCAGATGTGTCTCCGTCACCCTTCTTTATTGTTATGTTGTCTTTTTCTTTTTGAACCTCTGTCTTTGGTCTTCCCCTTCTTCCTTTTTGTCTTGTAGCAGGCTGATCATCCTTGATGAACTTTGTGGATTCCACTATGTCATAGGTAGGATCGTTCTCACTAACAACAATGTCACTCTTCTTTGTTGGTGTGCCGCCTTTTGGAGAGCCTTTCTCCTCTTTCTTTGGAGTTTTTTCTCTTTGCTCCTGTGATTCTCTGGTGGGAGTGTTCCTCCTTGTTGCTGTGTCCTCTTTTGCTGTTTCCTCATTTGAAGCATCTTTCTTACTTGTTCTCTCCCTTCCTCTTGTAGATCTTGTTGTGACGGTCGGTTTATCATTGGTATTCTCTTCCTCTACAGAGTCAGGTCTTTCAGACACTTCTGTCTTCTTCCCTCTGGCACTCCTTCTTCGACCAGGCTTTTCTGGGGTAATGGCTTCTTGAACCGGATCATATTCAACAGAATCTACTATCTCATCCATCATCTCCTCTGTGGCCTCTTTGACCTCGTTGTCTTTTTCAGAGACTCCTGCACTGGTGTCCATCTTTGTCCGTGTCTCATATTTTTTAACCACCCTGTCTTGTTTCTTTGGAGATTTCTCCTTTTCTTCAGTTTTAGGTGCTGTGTTTGTGCGGCCACTCCTCCTTGTTGGTCCATCTTTTCTAGCAGTTGTCTCCCCTTTCCTGATCCTTTCTTCCTCTTTGTCCGTCTCTGGCTCATCCTCTGTAGTTGTTGACTGCTCCTCCAAAGAATCAATTACCTGGAATGTGTCCTCTTGTTCTATGGGACTAATGTCTTGTTTAGATATCTGGTCAATGCCAGTTTCAAATTTTTGGCTTTCATTTTCTGTTGCAGTCTGATCATCAATTGAGTCCAATATTTCAAATGTTTCTTGTTCAGTATCTTCAAATTCAGGATCTTTTAAATTGTCTTTGTTATCATGGTCTTGACAAGGCTCACCTGCAGCAGGATTTTCCATATCTTTGAAATCTTCTACTGCATCTTCAACTGTAGATTTTTCATGAGATTTATCGACTACGGTACCAGCAGATTCCTCAGACAGACCCTTTACTGTGGAACCATCATCTTGGACCGGATGGCTGTCCTCTTGACCTGTTGCTGCTTGGTCTTCGGTAACACTGTCTAGCACTTGGAAAGAACCGTCCATTTCCATTTCATTATCTTCTTCTGGGCAGGCTCTGCCTTCATTGTTGACACTGTCCAAGTCCTGATAGCTTTGCTCATGCAATGTATGGCCTTCCCCAGGTACAGCTAGATGGGTTTTAGAGCTGCAGCCTCTGTCCCCATCATCCATCTGTTTATCCGTCTGATCATCGAGTAAATCAAGGATTAGATCGTTTTCAACATCGTCCTCTTCCTCTGTGCGTTTGGGTGTATTGACTTCAACATCAACATTAACCTCCAGACTCTGGGTCTCTTCCCCGTGTCCCTGTGACAATGGATGCATCTCTGATGATGTTTCTACTTTTGTCTCTGACTCAATAGTTTTTGCAGCAATGCCCTCTGCTGACACTTTGTGGTCAGACTTTGCCACTGCGCCCTCTGTGGCTTTTGCCTCTTCTCCAAGTGGCTCCAGATGAGTCTCTATTGATGCCTCGACAGCTGGTGATGTTGTTAACTTTTCCTTTTCATGTTCAGCAGAGGATGACCGGGTACTACAACCAGAGGATGTGGTATTTGATGCTTTGGCTTGAGACTTTGTCCCATTCTGTAGCATTTTCTGATGAGGGGAGGAAGATGTTTCAGTAGACAGTGGAGAAGAAAAGGAGGATGGCTCACTGACTCTGGGGGAAATCTGTTCGCTAGCAGGTGGCAAACCTGAGCTTTGCCTCTCTAATCTCTCTCTGGAGGTTGAAAAGGAACCATAAGGCTCAGAGTCATTCATGCTGGAATTTCCCTCATCAAAAAGGTAGGCGAAAGGAAGACTGGAAGAAACACTGTCATCTGTAAAGTCAGGCTGACCGTGGATAAAGAACAAAGAAGTAAATCAACATTTAAACAATGAGTCATTTGGATTATTAATCAGCATTATATATGTTAGATTTGGGCAAGACAATTGTTAACCAATTAATGTATTGACTACAAGAACAAGGGAGAATTGTCATAGAGAAGATCAGGATTGATCATTCTCCTGTTATAGCCAACCCTCCCTAGTTTAATTTCGTATAAAGGAAAACTACATGTGTCAATACTGTCGTAATTCATACAAATGTTTTGAAGGAAACTTACTTTAGGTCTGGTGAGGTTTTGCCTGTTGAAGCAGACTGTGAATGAGAGAAAAAGAAAATGTAAACGAAAAAGAAGAGGGTAAAATTTTGATCACGTATCATTTTTGACAAACACTGTCTTAGATTTCTTACCTCTTCTGTCTTGATACATGTGCTTTTCTACCATCTTCTCAGTCGTCAGAAGACGTACTGCAGTTGAGGATGGTGTGGAGGTTGCCGATTGCGGCTTGGTAACTTTTGCAACTGTAGATGAATCCTTGGTTGATTCTGCATTCTGTTGTGTCTTCACTGCAGTCACAGGACCTTAAAAAGATAATATTTAAAAACCCTTCCCATATATATATATATATATATATATATGTATATATATATATATATATATATATATATATATATATATATATATATATATATATATATATACATATATATATATGTATATATGTATATATACACATATGTACATATATATATATATATATATGTATATACACACAAACACATATACACACACACACACACACAAACCCAAATATACACACAGACTTACGCAGTGATATGTAGCCCCAGCTTGTATTTTGCAGTCCATGGATTTTGTATCCAGGTGGTGGTTTCTGGAGATCGTACCAAGCTCTAAATTGATTTGCATCGGCAGCCTCTTCAAATTCTACAAATAACTTGAACACATAAACGCATGCACACACACACACACACACACACACACACACACACACACACACACACACACACACACACACACACACACGGCAGGCAAGGCAAGGCAAGTTTATTTGTATAGCACATTTCAGACACAATCCTGCTTGCAGGATCATAAACATGTATACGTGTGCTTGTTTATACCTTGTTCATGAGAGGCAGGTAGTTCCTGACAGGAACAAATGGTTTCAAAGTTTCCTTGAGGTACCTGAACTCACTTGGTGAGATGTTACTGATGAGGATTGTTCTTGCTCGACTATCCTGCACAGACTGCATCAAAAACAGGAAGTGAACATGCAAACCAAAAAGTTAAGAGATGGACAGAGAGACATGACCACATGTCATGGATGCAATTAATTATTTTTGAACAGTTTTTCATAATAAAGTGTCCATCAGTGTTGGTAGTTTCCAGAAAAGTCCAAGTGTAGCCTCCAAAATGGAGATGGATTACTTTCACCAACAAAATGTAAAGCGGTTTACTAGTAATGAGGGATTTTTGTGTGTGTGCGTGTGTGTGTGTGTGTGTGTGTGTGTGTGTGTGTGTGTATACTTACAAACTTCACCAGGCTCATCACTGTTTTATAGAACAGGAGCTAAAACAGAAACATCAGAACAGGCAGAGTTAAAATGTGCTTTTCCAAAATACACTACACTCACCTCTCAGGTGATAAAACGCACTCTGAAATATTATTTTTTCCATAACTGAATAAACGAGCTGCTCTTAGAGGAAAATTAGGTCCCCAGAACATTGTTTGAAGCTAGAAAGTTGGCAGGGTCTGCCACATATAAACAAGTAAAACAGCATGAAATTGTGTTGTCCTTTAAGGTACATTTTATTACTCAGTCATGAATGATTAGTTTGTGTATTTTGTTTGTTTAGACATAACGAATGAATGTTTCTTACCCAAAACTACATGACACTTTTAAATACAGGTGATACAGTTACAAACCAATCTGCCTGGTTAAATAAGCATCAATGTCTTTTGTGTGAATTTTTTATGTTCACTTCTTTGGGGGATCAAAAAATCCATGGATAAAACAGTGTCATGTACTACTTACCGGTGTTACTGTAATGCCGCCAGCTAAAACATCAAAAACCAGTTCAGACCCTTTCAGTGAAATCCCATCCGTCTTGCAGTGAAGCATAATGGAGCGTAAATGCTCCACTGTTGGCATCCAGAAGAGGGCCTGAGGGGGAAACGAGAGTTACAGATGTAACTAAGGTTCTGTGAATTCTGGATGACCGCCAGAGACAGTATGAAATGCCTGGATAAGCATCACACGCATGCGTAGATCGAGTCACAATACCAATAAAGTCATGTGACCTGGGTGACGCAAGCAACCTGATAAAGGGGGCAGGTACCTAGTGATAGTCTCCTACAGAATCTTCTTGTCAATATTCCGCGTGGCAATGAACTCTGGCGGTCATCCAGAATTCATAGAACCTTAGTTACATCTGTAACTCTCATTCTATTTCATTCTTCCTGACTGCCAGAGACGGTATGAAATACCTGTATGACCTATACCAACAAAGTCATGAGGAATTCGCACTCACTGAGATTCAGACCGAAGGAACAGACAAGACAGCTGTCACAACAGGAAGGAGAATGGCCACATAAACTCTACTGTAGAAACGGGCAAAGGTACAGGAAGAAGCCCACGCAGTTGTAGCACAGATGTTATTCAGTGGAACACCCTTCAAATGACATTTCACTGTAGTGATCTGAAGGCCCCTGAGCCTGTATGCAAGAGATGTGGTATCAACAGAGAGAGCCTCTGTTTAGACAAGGCATAGCCCTTCCTATGCCCCCCTTGACAGACAAACAGAGCATCAGACTTATGAAAACTAGCAGAAACCTCTTTGTACTGTTTCAGAGCGCAAACAGGACAAAGAATGGTGGCATTAGGAGGTAGTCCCTGACTCTGGGGCAAAAGCCGAAAAAACTGGTGGGTTGTTAACATGAAAAGCAGAAAGCCTCTTAGGGAGGAAAGAGGGGTTGGGCCACAAAGTAACACCCAATCCATCAGAGTTCCACCCCGCAAACAGCCACTGGGAACAAACAGGACAAATCCCATGAAGGCACCCAAACAACATGTGGAGGGCACAAACGGATAGCACCTTTAAGAAACCTGCCCACCAGAGCATGTGACCCCACAGATCGACCATCCACAAAGGCATGTCGAGCAGAGATAGCAGCAACATACACCTTTATAGTAGAGGCAGAGAGCCCTTTATCCAGCAGCGTCTGCAGGTATTTGAAAAGTACAGGTACAGAGCAATGCTGTGGGTCCACATTCTGACTGCCACACCAACCAGAGAAGAGTTTCCACCTGTTGGCGTACAGCAGCCTAGTCGAGGATGCGCAAGCACTGATTACGGTCTGGACAACAGCCTGATCACGAAAATTCAAAATAATGAGTCTGGCCCTTCAGGAGCCAGACATGCAACTGCAGGCGCTCTGGGTGAGGATGCCAAATGCTCCCCCCCAACTGTGACAGGAGATCCTGCCTCAGTGGGAGAGGCCAAGACACACCGCCGGATAAGAGGAAACCATACCCTCCTGGGCCAGTAGGGAGCTACCAGCAACACTGTGTGATTGCACCTGTCTATCCTGTGAAGTGTCAGTGTCAGTAGTGGGATCGGAGGACAGGCATACAGCAGGCGGTCTGGCCAGGAGTGTGCCAGGGCATTCTGCCCCAATGGGCTGGTCAGTTCCGATAGGGAAAACCACAGCGAGCAGCAAGCATCACTGAGGCCCTGTGCCTGAGCATCTGCGTCAGTAGTCTGGAGAGACTGTAAGAGAGCCGGAACCAAGTGGGAAAGGGAGTTACCAATAAGCCCCATCCGAGCCGCTATATCATAGCTCTTGGTAAGGAGGTCATCAGTGATCCTACACTGTGGGCGCGGACAACGGGCATCGGGTCTAAGGGCTTCATCTGGAGACACTATCAGAGAAGCGATTGAAGCATCAATGGCAGGTATCTGATCTAGACCACATTGGGCGGCGTCTTTCGTGGCAGCCAAAGCCCTGCAGTCACTCAGCAGGTGAAGGAAAGCCTTGGGGTCCGGCCAACACCTCTGAAGTTCATTGATGTATGGCTCAGAGGGTGGAAGCCTCTACAGGGGCAGCATCCAACCCGAGCCATGAGAAGGCCAACTGAACAGCCTGTTTAACTGTGGAAAGACTGGCCTCAGCATCCCCAAAGGAGTCTGCAACCGATCCATGAGAGTTCCAACCGGTAAGTTGTGGTTTCGAGGCTACTGGTGTAGGCGGCTAGCTAATACAAACAACAACCTGTGCACTAAGGCAAGAAGATGAAAAAGAGACGATCACTGGGTACCTGCCCCCTTTATCAGGTTGCTTGCGTCACCCAGGTCACATGACTTTGTTGGTATTATGTCTCAATCTGCGCATGCGCGTGATGCTTATCCAGGCATTTCATACCATCTCTGGTGGTCAAGAAGAAAGAAACAGAACCAGAAATAATCTATCTATTGCAACTTTTATTCAATGTGGTTATAATAAGTCTCATATGGCACCGAGGCACAAATTGTCTCAATGACAATGTATTACAACTTTGTGATGCGTATTGCAGATTACAACCTGGTGCCTACCATGCACATCTGAGGAAGGACATAGATGCTGTCAATTGTGTATTTAAACCCAAATGGAATGAGCAGTTTGGCAATGTCCTCCTCTGTGTAGCAGCCATCGTAGTACTTCGGCAATCCGGTTACCATCATCTGCTTCATTCCATATTGGGAATACTGGAATAGATTTTTTTTTTTTTTTTTAAAGAAAAAAAAAGGGGGGTTAATAATTGGTGCTAGACCTGAGAGCAAATTTGAGTGGAGCTGCTGAGCCTGACAAAATCACAAGTTGAGCACTAAAACTATGCACAAACCAGACAGTCATCTGCATTACTGACCACTTTATGTATTGGTTTTCACAATTGAAAATGTCACAGCATATATACAGAAATGCAAAAACAAATTTTTTCAACCCCAACCCCCCACCCCAGGGGACAAGCAGAAAAAATAAAAGAGGGCTCGCAGGTAGTCGAGTGGTTAGAGCGCACGCAACGTATGCAGTGGACCCCAGTATGCCTCAAAAAAATCTTTAAAGAAAAAAATAGAGGAAATGAATGGACCTTGTATCAATGACAAGAACAATAAAAAAAAACAGACAAAAAACAAAACAAACAATAAAAAAAACGGTGCGTGTGAGAGAACAAACGTGGTCTATATAGATGAGCTATAGGACAAAACCTCATGTTTGTTCGAGAAGATGTGTAATAAAAGGTTGCCTTATCCTGCTGAAATTATTATTAGAACATTGTAAAGCCAGTCTAATCTTTTCTAGCTTCAGGAGTTGAAGGGTATCTTTAACCCAATGTTTGTAGGAGGGCGGGGCAGCCTGCTTCCAATTAAGTCAAATTATTCTTCTCGCTAAGAGGGTGACAAAAGCAATGTGATCAGATTGTGCCCTAAAAAGATGATCATCCTCTCAATGAATACCAAATATGGCTGTGAGAGGGTTCGGATGTATTTGTGTTTTAAATATCTTGGATAGGGCATCGAATAGAGAGGACCAGTAACCTGAGAGTCTCGAACAAAATCAGAATGTATGAGCTAATGTTGCAGGTGAAAAATTGCATCTATTACATAATGTATCCATAACTGGATAAATCTTTGCGATTCTGGCTTTAGACAAGTGCAGTCTGTGTGCAACTTTTAATTGAAGTAGGCCATGTTTGGCACAAATTGATGAGGACTGTATTCTTGAAAATATGTGTGACCATTCATCATCTGTAATTTGTAAGTTCAGATCAGCCTGCCATGCTTTTCTCAATGCATGAAGAGATACCTACTGTATGGATGAGAGTTTCGTATATATAGCAGATATTATGCCCTTGTTAGATGGAGCTGTTGGAAACAAAGTATCCATGGGCTGTTGTTCAGGGATTGCAGGATATGATCGTGTTTGGTTACAAATCCAATCCCGGATTTGTAGAAATCTTAAAAAATATTATTTTGGTTATCAAATTTAGCTCTAAACTTGTCAAATGAGGCAAAAGTACCTGCTATGTTCAGATCTTTACATGAGACAATACCTTTCTCGAGCCAGACTAAGAAAGAGTCATGTTCAAGTGAGGGGGGAAACTGATGGTTTGCCACGATTGGGGCACAAAGCAAGCCAGCCTGCCAGCCAAAGTGTTTTCGCACCTGAGCCCATATACGTAGAGATTGATAGACTAGTGGGGCAGTAGATGCACGGCGTGGTGTGATATACATTGCCGAATACAACAAGGCTGGAAGGGATAATGGGAGGCTTGCATCAGGCTCCATTTGGACCCAAGCAGGGGCTTTATTGTTAGCATGGGTTTGAAGCCAATCAGCCAAGGCTCTCAGGTTACTCACCCAGTAGTATAATTGGAAATGGGGTAAAGCCATCCCACCCACAGATTTGGGTCTTTGTAAAAATTCTTTACGGATACGAGGTGGTTTCTTTTTCCAAATTAAGTCAGAGATAATCTTATTGAGATTAATGTTAAAAGAAAGATTTGTTGATAAAGATTGGTGTAGTTTGGAACGGGTATAAGAATTTGGGTAGTACGTTCATTTTATTAGGTTTATCCTGCCAGCTAATGAGATAGGAAGTGTAGACCATCTGTCAAGAGCCATTTTTGTGCGCTCCAAAAGAGTAGCAAAATTAAGTTTAAAGAGGTCTGAAATTTTCTGAGTTACAACTATACCCAGGTACGTGAATTTATCAGTAGACATCTTAAAACGACAGTAAAATGATCTAGTGTAGTCATAATATGCGGTAAAGTATTCTGGGGATCAGTGATATATAACAATAATTCATTAGCATATAACAATAACTTATGTTCCTATTACTGACATTTTTTACATATTACCGTTACAGGATAAAGGAAGATAGCCACCTTTATCCCTGTTCCTTAACAGTATGTATGAAGTGGACAGTGGAGGACACAATGAACTCCAAACAAATCCAGAGGCACCCTGTTCAAGGCTTCTTTTCATTTTTTTGTAATATTTTAGTTTATTATTCATTATTCTGGTGTTATACTGTCCCCTCTGGATTCATTTTGAGGATGTATTTCACAGGTGGACAATTCTTAAATATTGCAACTTTTAATTATATGCATATATGTATGATGTATGTGTATGAAAAAACGGTGTACAAACTGACAGTGTTATTAAGCTTCAAACAAGTGATTTGAGGAATCTTACTTTGGGTGAGAGGTAGTTTTGACTTTTGAGGCGCACTGTGGAAGAGAATGAAAATGTTAAAAAATAAGGGAGTGAAACTGTAAAATTAAGATTGAGACATTTGTGACAGTATAGTGGAGACACCATTCTCAATCTTGGATTTCTTACCGATTTTACTTATATCCAGATGCTTTTCTAACATCTCCCCAGCAGTCAGAGAGGTGTCTGCAGTTGCCAGTTGTTGCTCACTCACTGCTACACCTTTTGGCATACTCAGTTTTTGCAGTTTGTGTCCAGCGTCAGATTGTATCATTTGGTATGTATTGTACCAAACTTGAAACCGATCAGCATGCAGAACAGTCTCAAATTCAATAAACACCTGGAACACACAAGCACACACATCTGTAACATGTAGGACTAACAGGATGTCTGTTTTAAAGCCACTTAAACAAACGTACAGCTTTTTAAAAATACCTTGTTGAGGAGAGGCAGGTAGTTCCTGAGAGAAAAGATATTACCCATCGCTTTTCTGAGGTCCCTGGTGTATCTTGGAGAAACGTTGTTGATGAAGAACGTTCTCAGTCCATCATAAACGACAGGCTGTATCCAAGAAGAGGGAGTGAAACACCCAAACCAAAAAGTTAACAAGATGACACAAACACACACAACTGCTGCAAAGTTTCAATACAACCCTGAATCCAATCAAGGAAGGTGTGTGCATTACTTACAGAGTTCAATATCTCCATCAGTCTTTTATAAAACCCAGGCTAAAAGAGAAACATCAAAGAAAGCAGTGTTAAATGAAAATGCACATATCCACACGCAATTTTTAGTTATAGAAGGGACAGAGAAGTCCGCCCCTTGCATGATTTTCACTTTAAATTTAAAGTTATTGGGTGATAAGTTTCTGAGGTTTTGAACAAACTGAACATTTATATAAATCGATCAGTAAAAAAAGTGTCATGCACATGCTCACCAGTTTCATGTCGATGGTGCGCAGAACACGGCAACAGAGAGTACACGATTTAAAAACCAAGGGATCTGTTTTGATGGCATTCAATATGTCACGCACAGCCACGGATGACGGCATCTGGATGAAGGCCTGGGAGGATAACCAGAAACAAGAATGAATTATTTCTTTTGAAATAGAATTTTATATCTTTTAATGTGGTTAAAATATGTTTTAGATAAGAAAGATATATATGAAATAATGAATATGCAAGAATCTCACAATAAGTCTTAAAAAAAAGGGCAGCTCAGCTGCAAGTTAAGAGTTAGGTGTGATTTCACGAGTTAAAAAACTTAAACTGTTGCATAACTCGTCTTTGGTATAAGAAAAGAAATATGACATTAAGGTTGTAGGGGAAATCATCTAATGTCGCTTATTATTTTGAAAGGTTTATAACAATTGTACATGTAACATCATTATGTAAAGTGAAATCTCATGTCTGTTGACTAACAACATGAGCTTTGTCTTGTGATAGTTATGTTGTTACAGAGTATGAATGGATGGATTCATGTATTGTATGTATGATGTATGTGTATGAAAAAACTATACAGTATAATGCGCTGTGAAAATTAACATAAAGGAACTTAGGTAAGGAGCTCACCCTGAAGGGGGTTGGTGAAGCCTCTTCTGTGCATAAATGTCTTGACCTTAGGTTGACGCTAACAGTGTGTAAGAAGTTTTATGTGCATCATGAGGTGGATGTTGAGATGACTCAAATAACGCTTTATTATTGTGGGTTATCATAAAGGATGAGGAGAGACTGCCTCTCTTCTATCATCTATGCACTGCTGATGTGTGGCTCTCGCTGGCAAGCAATAAAAAACTTCTAGAAAATAAATATTGTGCTAAAATTGGTGTTTTGCCATCTCTCATCTGCACTAGATAAGCGACATCTCAGAATAAATTGCTCTGATCAGAGACAAAACAAGAAACATTGGATGGATTAACAAACCAGACTAATGCAGACATGTATAATTGTTCCTACCATGCCTGTCTGGGGAATAACAAAGATGTTGCTGTTGTTGTTGGAGTTATATTTTAACCCGAATGGAATGAGCAGTGTGGCAACGTCATCCTCCGTGTAGCAGCCTTCATTATACGCTGGCAGTCCACTTAGAAGCAACTGCGACTTATCAAGTCGAAAAAACTGGAAAAATTAAGAAAAAAAAGAGAGAGAAGGGTGATAATAATGAGGGGTACTGATGTTTTATGTTAGTTTGTCATTAGAAATTAGGACAAGTGCACCTATGAACAGCATTTGTACCAAAATAAACTCTTTGTTCATTGGCACAATTAAGTTTATAAGTATGTTACCTCTATAAAGATATCTGCGTATCAGAACCTTTAGGGAGGAAAACAAGATCCTGGTTTCCATTGATTGTTCTTTTGTATTCAAAGTAGTATTGACCAATCCATGTTTGTGAGGGCTTTTGGACCCATGGATTATTTAGCTTCTCTAGCTCTTGTTTTCAAATGGACTACTTCAAATACAATCCAGTTGTAGATGTCGTCTTTTTACTCCAACTCAATTCTTAAGCCTCAAGTTGCGGATCAGACTGCAACCAACGCCGAGCACATGGAGGAGGTTGTCTTACTCTGCAAATATCTTGTCCATCTATCAGTTGGCTAAACTGGAATCCCTGAAACATTTGCTGTTGCCTCCAGAGGCTAAATCGTAATAAGATAAAAGCCAATAGGTGACCAGACTGAAGAATGTGTCACATCTCCTGATACATCTTCATGTATAAATACTGTAGTACTTCATGCAAGTGATTTGTCTCACATTTGGAGAGAAGAAGAATTTCCTGTCGTAGGACGCTGTGGAAGACAAAGAATATGTAAAGATGAACGTTAGAAAAGTTTCATGAAATTATAATTACATGCAGACATTTGTGACAGTCTCTTTCTTAGATTTCTTACGTATCATAGGTAGAAACAGGTGTTGTTCTATCTTCTCCCCAATGGTCAGGCTGGTAGACATGGCAGGTTTTTTGTGAACGTAACATTGGTAAAACAGGGAAGAAAATTACAAAATAGAGAGTCAATGTCATAGTTTGAATGGTAACGGTCGTAAAATGTCACTTTGTGTAAGTATTTTGACTATATCAAATTGCGCAGAGTTTTTGAAAATTGTTTACATTTCTTGTACACATTCACCGATTTTCTGTCACAGTGTTAATCCTCAAAAAGTGTAGTCAAATCTGTATACATGAACTATATGTTAGAGAGATCCTTATCTGAGGACAAATTGTAAAATACTTTTTTCTGCAATAAGGACACAAATTTGGGCAGCAACTTAATATTTATAGTTATACATTGACAAAACAAGAAAAAATGATCCATGGCTGTTAAAACAGGTCTGTGTGAAACATATCTTACTTCTGAGGAGGCTTCATTTGCACATTAGAAACAGTCTCCTACAAACAAAGAAATTGAGATGTGTCATGTTAGATGTAAGGGATAATGCCCGACGAGGTGTCCATAAACAGGAGTAAATGGACGACGCAGAGGCCTTTAACTCCTGTTTATGGACACCTTGAAGGACATTATCCCGCTTATACCATGGTCACTTGCCAAAGAAAAGAAATTCGGACCATTGATTTACATTTTCATGCGTTTTACAATCAAAATATAAAGTTTTTCACAAGCCCTAACTTAGTTTCCCTGGTAACGCCTGAGGGTTTGACTAATACCTGGAACAGTCATTACTCTCCTGTAAGATTCTTATGCAACGGAGCCTTTGTCACCCCTCCAGTAAATAGGACGGATCATAGATACAACTTGGCAACAGGAGATATTCTAGTCCACTCAGCGATGAGAAAGAAAGCTAACGTTATGCTAGCAAGAAGTCAATAACATTGCATACGGTTGACAAACAGTAAATATAATTTGACAGTATGCTAGCTAACACGATTAGCTAGCTAACCAGTCATGTCATTGTCCCCAAATCAATAGCAAGATTTTCACAAACAAAGGACCGGCCGTGTGTAACGTTACTGTGGCCGCCGCCTGAAGTAGAGAGTTGAACAGCGAACGGGATGTGAGATTATTCGCGTATCAGTAAGTTTAGAGGGGAAGTGTACTTTCTGCAGCTTGTGTGTTACAGTTGCCACCCTGTGGTGTTCAGAGGATAAGACACTGAAGGACTGACGGACTGCACTCAGTGTTGGAAATATAATATTCAGATTTGATATGCCAGCTAGCACATTGATTTACAGCGGTGAACAGACAATTTGACTGGAACTACTTAGTAGGTGTCCATATATCAGGGGTTAATGGACACCCTGCAGCCAATCAGAATTGAGTATTCCCCCAGACCATGGTATAATAATGTAATAATTGACAGCCTGACCACACTACAGCAGACAAATGGTTGTGTGGCTTAAGGCTAAACCGTCATAAGATAAGACTTTCATAAGACTTTCATGTATAAATACTGCAGTACTTCATGCAAATGATTTGTCTTACATTTGGAGAGAAAAAGCATATCCTGGGGAAGGAAGCTGTGGAAGAGAGGCAAAAAATGTGTAAAGATGAACGTGAGAAAAGTTTCCTGAACGTTATGATCACATGCAGACATTTGTGACAGTCTCTTTCTTAGATTTCTTACGTATCATATGTAGAAACTGGTGTTGTTCCATCTTCTCCCCGATGGTCAGGCCGGCTGCTGCTGCTGCGTCCATTTCTGTGTTTACTGCAGTCACAGGATCTTAAAAGAAGATGAACAAAATACATTTTTTAAATCTTAAACTTATGATGTGTAATTGAACATGTTGCTTTAATAAGAGGCCAGCAGGTTAGATTGACGAGCTTCAAATAATCCAGTGTTAACACAAGGTTTTACTAAATTATCTTTAAATTGAACAACTTTCAACAGTTGGGATGTTTTGTTTTAACAGTTCTGTGATGTTAAATACTCTCAACAATCCTCATATGCCACATTTAAACTGAACTTCGCCATCCATCCAGTTTCCAACATACCGCTTTGGTTCATTTCTGTTGACAGGGTCTCACTGGTTGTTGGTCGAATCATACAAGGTATGTATGCTGAATTTTCTAGAACGGCACCTGTAGTTGGTGGTCTGTCTCCTTTGCCATCAACACAACGTCCAACTTCCACGGGCTCTACTGCTTCTACTCGTGTTCTAGCTGTTTGGGCTCCAGACGATGAAAGTTCGGGTGAACAGGAAAATGTAGGCACATTAGGTGTAGGGAGAAGAACCGTTCTAGAGGTAGAGGTGGTTGTGATGGACATGGTAGGTTTTCTGTGAACATAACAGAGTAACGTTGGTAAAGCAGGGAAGAAAATTACAAAATAGAAAGTCAAGGTCACAGTCTGAATGGCAACAGCCGTAAAATCTCCCTTTGTGTAAGTACTTTAACTATATCAAATGGCGCAGGGTTTGAAATTTTTTTTTTAATTTCTTGTACACATTCACAGATGTTCTGTCAGAGTGTTAATCCTGAAAATCCCAAATAGTAAATATAGTGAAATTTGTATAAATGAACTATATATTGCTTATATAAGTGTTTTATTTGCGGACCCACTACTGCTGTAACAAAATAATTTCCCAGTCTGGGATCATTAAAGTAATTCTATCTATCTATCTATCTATTAGAGAGATACTTATCTGAGGAGAATTTGTGAGAAACTATCTTCTGCATTAAGGACACAAATTTAGGCTGCAACTTAAATCATGATAAATGGCTGTTAAAAGAGGTCTGTGTGAAACATATCTTACTTCTGAGGAGGCTTCATTTGCACATTAGAAACAGTCTCCTACAAACAAACAAATTGAGATTTGTTGTGTTAGATTAATGTGATAATTGACAGCCTGACCACACTACAGCAGACAAATGGTTGTGTGTATGTTTACCAGGAAAATACAGAAAGAGAAATACCTCTTCTCTGACAACATTGATTGTCAATCATTTTACATCAAAGCCCTTTATGCTCTTCAGTTTCCATCTATCAGCTGGCTATAATGGAATCCCTGAAACATTGGCCATTGCCTCCAGAGGCTAAACTGTCATAAGATTGAAGCCAATAGGTGACCAGACTGACAAATGTGTCACATCTCATGAAACCTTTCATTTGTATCTTCATGAAAACTTCATGTATAAATACTGTAGTACTTCATGCAAGTGATTTGTCTTACATTTGGAGAGGAGAAGCATTTCCTGGGGAAGGACACTGTGGAAGAGAGGCAAAGAATGTGTAAAGATGAACGTGAGAAAAGTTTCATGAACATTATGATCACATGCAGACGTCATAAGAGGCCTGTAGGTTAGATTGATGAGCTTCAAATAACCCAATGTAAACACAAGGTTTTACAAAATTATGTTTAAATTTGACAACTCTGATTCAGCAGTTGGGATGTTGTGTTTAACAGTTCTATGATGTTAAATACTCTCAACAATCCTCACATGCCACATTTAAACTGACTTCGCCATCCATCCAGTTCCAACATACCACTTTGGATCATTTCTGTTGACAGGGTCTCACTGGTTGTTGGTCGAATTGCACAAGGTTTGTCTGCTGAATTTTCTAGAATGGCACCTGTAGTTGGTGGTCTTTCTCCTTCTCCATCAACACAACATCCAACTTCCATGGGCTCTACTGCTTCTACTTGTGTTGTAGCTGTTTGGGCTCCAGACGGTGAAGGTTCGGGTGAACAGGAAAGTGAAGGCACGTTAGGTGTGGGGAGAAGAACCGTTCTAGAGGTAGACGTGGTCGTGATGGACATGGTAGGTTTTCTGTGAACATAAAGCAGGGAAGAAAATTACAAAATAGAGAGTCAAGGTCATAGTTTGAATGGTAACAGCCGTTAAATCTCCCTTTGTGTAAGTACTTTAACTATATCAAATTGCGCAGGGTTTTAAAAAAACCTTTCAATTTCTTATACTCATTCACATATGTTCTGTCACAGCATTAATCCTCAGAAAAGTACATAAAGTCAAATATGTATAAATGAACTATATGTTAGAGAGATCCGTTTCTTAAGACAAATTGTAAAAACCTTTACTGCATTAAGGACACACATTGTTCTGTCACATTACATACTGACAGAACAAGAAATAATGATACATGGCTGTTAAAAGAGGTCTGTGTGAAACATATCTTACTTCTGAGGAGGCTCCATTTGCACATTAGAAACAGTCTCCTACAAACAAACAAATTGAGATTTATTGTGTTAGATTGATGTGATAATTGACAGCCTGACCACACTACAGCAGACAAATGGTTGTGTGTATGTTTACCAGGAAAAGACAGAAAGAGAAATACCTCTTCTCTGACAACATTGATTGTCAATCCTTTCACATCAAAGCCCTTTACGCTCTTCATTTTCTCAGCATCTTCCTCTTTCTCGAAACACACAATCGCCTAGATTTGCACACAGAACATACAAATTCACATATATTCGCTTTACTACAACCATCAAGAATAAAGTCCATTCAGAAAACAAAACGAAATGAGCTTATGTTAGAATACAATGGTTGAAAAATTAATGTGAATTAATGTTGATGCAAAAAAGCATCAAATTCTAAAATGCGGATGCTTCAACAGCTAAATTAAAACATTAAGACATCTGTGTATTATGAAAAGCAATGGTATTACCAAATGTAGACCGGGGTAGCAAAAACATATTGTCTCTTCACATTCTGGCCACATACCTGCAGTTTGGTCCGAAACAGTACAACTGACTTCGTTTTTCCAAAGTGCTCCACAGCAGTGACCACATCGTTGTGAGAGAGAGAACTATTAATCCCTTCTAGCCTCACCATGGTTGGAGGTGAAGACTTACCAGTCTGAACAAAAACAGGAGGGAAAACACAAACTTACCAAATAACTCTGAAAGTGGTTGTCCTTCAAATCATCTGTCCTCTAAGATGTATGTAGCAATGAGGTTTAATGTGAAGTTTAGGTGTTAATAAAAGCTTTATGTGGATAAGGTTTAGAAGAGAAGACTGAGATGAATACACAAAAAGGCAAGAAGAAAGAAATTGTTTACCAGATGTTAAGAGTGTTGCCAAATTTCCCTCGTACACATATACACACACACAAACCAACCAAGTAGTTGTGGCAGAACTTGCCTCACTGCTCTGCAGACTGGGCTTTCCTTTAGAGGGATTTTTAGTTGACATCTCCTTTGCTGAAGAGGAAGATGAGGAAGAGGAGGACTTCATCTTGGCTAGCTCAGCCAGTAAGACAGGAGCCAGAGTTTTAACCACAGCCTCCAGGTCAGACTGTGTTGCCAGAGACTGGGAAGCTAGCGGGACCAAGATAACAAGTGTCAGACAAAAACTGCAGCTCTTAGGTAGTTGCAAAGTCTCATGCAGTGTCCATTATAAGACGAAGAAAAGAATAGTTAGTTTTGTTGCCATTAAGTGTCCACGATGTACCACCGACAAAAACTGCCAAGGAATGGCCCAATGATTATGACAGATAGTTTGAGGTATTGACCTGGCCTCCGAATTCCCCAAATCTCAATCTGATCCAAGCATCCAGAACAAGTCCAATCAATGGAGGCCACACCTTGCAACTAACAGGACTCAAAGGATCTGCCATCAAAACTCTGGTGTCAGATACCTCAGGACACCCCAGAGGTCCTGTGTCCACGCCTCGATGTACACATGCCAAGTCAGATCCACAGTGGGTCCTCCCTTGACTTGTTCCTAGGAAGTCAAACAAATGCTTGACCTGCCCGGGATCTGGGGAATTTGGAGACCAAGTTGATGCCTTGAGCTTCATGTTCCTCAGGATATCCCTGAGCAGTTTTTGCAGTGCGTGTGTGTGTGGGTAGAGGGCACTGCCATCGGCAAGCATTGTTGCCATGAGGGACTGTATTTGTTCTGCAGTGGACTTTGGGTGGTGTCAAGTGGCATCTCCATTAATGCCAGGAGCTAAGGTTTCCTAGCAGAACACTGCAGTGTCAGAAGGTGATCAATGATATTTTCATCACCTGTCAGTTGCAATGTTGTTGCTGATCAGTGTATAATAGGAGCAGGTTTGATCAGTAACAAGATGCATCTTTAAATGTGTTCTTGACATAAATCTAGCATTTAGTATTTAGTGTCTAGTATCTCTCAAACCTGATGTTTCCAGTAGTTTCTGGGCCAGTCTTCCTGCACTGCTTGACTTTTTTTGTTGAGAGGATGACCCTTCTGCGGATGACTGGCTCTCATGGTTCCTCCTTGGTGCCGATCGTCTGCTGTCCATCCTCCTTGATGGTGATAGTCTCACATCATATCTCCTTGGTGACAGTTGTCTTTCATGGCTTCTTCTGGTAGATGATCGTCTGCTGTCCATCCTCCTCGATGGTGATAGTCTCCCATCATATCTCCTTGGTGACAGTTGTCTTTCATAGCTTCTTCTTGTAGATGATCGTCTTTCATCTCTCCTCCTAGGCGAAGATCGTCTCTCAGAGCTCCTCAGTCGTGACCGATGGGGAAAGGTGGTTTGGCGGTCATACCGTGGGGAGCGAGAACGAGCCCGGAACCTGATGAAGGCATGGTTAAAATAATTTGATGAATCAAATAATTCAATCATGTTTGTTATTAATAATTTCACAATCTTGTGGTGAGAGGTATCTGTTCTGTTCACCTATGTTACTCCTCATACCAGAATTCATGTGTGACTGACCTGCGAGTGTATCTGGAACTATGTGGTGATCGTGACCAACTACTGCGCTTCTCCCTTTTACGCTCCGAAGCATGGTGGTAGCGGGGGCTGGACGATGTTGAGGGTTTGTCATCTTTACCTATAGTCCTGAACAGAGCAATGGGCGGGAAATGCATAGATGAATGACAAGAAAGGGAAAATCTGTAACAATCAGCAGTGTACTGGCTGAAACAGGTGTGTTTGCTTTGTGTCTGAAACAAATCCAGTAAGACACTGTATGAATTTTTAAAGATTCTTGTTTGGATATTATTGCAGTAATACTTAGGACATGGACACGACGAATGTTGTGGCCCATCATTTCCTTTGTTTGAGCATTAAAGTGTCAGGGTCTGGTTAATAACAGATTAAACGTTCAGTGTGTGTTAACACAATAAGCAAAATCGATAAAAACGTATTGTCTGCTTCAGAAATTTACCTGGGCCCAAGTAAAATCTCACCATCCCAATCAGGGTATCTGTGGGGGAAAAAACAAAACAATTCAAACACACCTATTACTATTGCAATAAGGCGACACTTTGACAAAAGGTTTCCGTGTTGTTTTAGATTGTCAAAATGTGGTTATATTTAAGAATTGTATGGGTTCAGCAGTCTATGACTATAAAACAATAAGGGAGTGTAAAGGTAACCTTAAAAAACACTGTCAAATATTTCATGACGTCTGTCCCAAGTTCCAGTAGACTTCAAGCAATGGGGACTAAAGGAAGATCATCTATGCCATTTGCAATGAGCTATACTATCACTTTTTCTAACCAGTTTTCCTCAACAGTATTTTGGCACTTCCATGGTGGGCAATTCCCCAACAGCATTATATCGAAAATCATAAAAATAACTCGACCTAGACACAAGACCTTTAAAAGGGCAGAGTTAGAAGAAAAAAGACTGACTGTTTTAGCAGAAGTGTGCAGCTCTCAAGGTGATGGCTGGTGTTCTGGTGGGAGACCCAATCCTAATAGTAAGAACAACAGAAACACAGCTTAAAAACAGGCCTCATTAACATTAAAACTGCCAAGCGCTTCAGTGTCTCAACTGTGATTGTCTGACAGTACAGATATATTCTATCCAACATTACAGCAGCATTAAAAAGGTTACATAGATTACGTGTTCACAAGAGCAAAATATAACAGGTTTCTTGAAATCTTTAGCCAAGGGCAGTCATCCAAAAATCAGGACCAACAGTTGAATAACGGCTTTGTTATCTGTGTAAACATATATCATATGGACAAAAATCACGATTCTCTGTAATTACTACTGGCATTATAGGTAACTTGGGTTGGGGTTACAAGTCTCTTTCATGAAACATTAACAGATTACAACAATCAACACAAAAAACAAAAGATCTTCTTGATAACACGATGTCTGGTTCTTCAGTCTTGCGTGGTATCCAAAGTGTCTTGAGATATCATTCACCTCAGCAGAGGTCAAAGGTATGGATCAGGATAAAAACACAAGGTGAGACATCATATCATGAAGATATGAAAAACTGGGATGGGAAGAAAGCTCTTCTATTTTGTTAATCAGCAAAAATGCTAAATTTATCGTCCAGATGGTCAAAAAATGTATAACTGCTGAATGCGTGGTTCATGAAGTATGACGATGGCCGGTAACTTTGGGCCCAAAGTATTCTTGAAGACTGGAGTTCTTTGTTGGGACAGAAAATTACAACAAAATACACAAAAAGGGGAGCTGTGCTCCATAATATTACAAAAAGTGATACCTATGATTATATTGTTTAAAAATGCTTTAACTAAATAGACACTGTTGGAAAAACGCCAAAAAACGAGAAGGGAAACCTTCATTTTATCATCTCCTGAGTCTTTGACACTCTTGATTCCTTTTTCAACAACAGTCTCTGGAGATGGCTCCATCTTATCAATTTACATCAGCAATGCAACAGACATTAGGCATTGATTTTAACTAGAATATGATGTTCATAGCAAGTTTAAAGTCAATTAATTGTAAATAAATATAAATCAGACAAAGTAACCTTCAATAACAGACTGCAGCACATAACATTTAGTTTGCTTTGAAAAAACTGTATTTACATTCCTGAATATATTGGGGACATAGTATATACATATATTAAATATAAAAATAATGTTTAGTTCTCACTCTTGTCATTTCCTTTTTATTGGGACATATTGGTTTCAGAAAACGGGTGCATACTGAAAGTACATCATCAGGAAACAGATGTCTTCCTGTAATCAAATCATAATTGTTTTGATGATGTACATTCAAACTAAGTTACAAGCTGCAGTCTTTGCATTTTTCCTGAATAATACTTTATCTACAACAAAAGTAACACTTCTGGGGTGCAGTAGCTCTGTCTGAGGGCTTGGCTTTGTCCAGTTAGAGTCCAGTAGCCCAGTTAGTGTGAAGTGTAGACTGGAGAGCTGTCAGCGCAAGTCACTGAACCCCAAACTGCCTGGGGCACCTAACCATATGGTGGTGCGTTGTTCTGACATCTCTCTATAGATTAAAACAGGTCCTGATGTCCTGTTTAAACTCATGTTTTTCAAGTCAAAAAATGTTTGTTCTTCTTAGACTTTCAAAAACATTTTAAACCCTTCACTATATCCACACAAACTCAAAACAATTAAAAAAAAATTTTTTACAATCAAAAAGAAATATTTTAATTACTGAAAGCAAAGGCATCCAAATTCCGAAAAGGCGACAGAAAAGAGTGCATTCTTCCACTCACCTTCATATGAATACATTCTTTGTTACACAGAGAACAGGTATGTGGAAAGATTCTTGGTGAGGCAACTGCATAGTCCTGCATCATGTCCAGTGTTGGCAGACCCTTGAATACTGCCACCTTTGCTGGAGGCTGCCAGTGAGAAGTCGGCAATGTTGTGTGATTGAAGCTCATCGGCTGTTGCATGGCCTTTGAGGCATCTATGATGTTGGGTATGACAACAGCAGATGGAACTGATTTTGCAACAGAAAAAACTGGAGGCCACATCACTTGCCCCTTCTGCTTTTGCTCCTTCTGTTGCTTTGATTGTTGCTCCACTGGCTGCTTCTGCTTTTTCATCTGCTCAGCAACTGTTGATCCTTGACTTCGAATTTTACTCTGATCCTTAGCACCACTGTTGTTATTACTGCCAATGAGCACTAGGCCAGGTCTGACAGAATGCACAACACTGAGCAGATTGGCATGTGGTTGGGTTTTTAACGTTGACTGGCGATCTGAAGTTGGTTCTTTCAAAGGACCAAATTTGGAGTCCTCTGTTTTGACAACTCTGTCTGTGTCGTTCTTTGGCACAGAAAGAAGGCTGAGGAACGTTTGGGAGGTCTGCAATTGTTCGGTCTGATCATGGCTTGGGGGAGCCACATATTTCAGTGCTGAACTGTCTGAAGAGCTGAGAGTGGTAACAGAAGTCGCCTGGTGACGGAAAGAACCCAAGGAACTGGTTTTCACCTCAGCTGTATGTTTTTGTAGAGGTCCTCGTCTGTTTGTGCTAGTATCACAAGTGTCCATCAGCAACATACCTCCACCCCGCCCACTGTTAGCCTTGCTGCACCTAGTCAGTTCAATCTCATCTCCAACCCCTCCTGTATATTTGCCAGTATGTCCATAGTCAATCACTTTACTTGGCTGGTAGGTCATCCTTGTACTTGAGGAGCAAAACTCATTCCTTTGAAGGCCGGTACAACTAGTGCCCTCATCTATGGATTCATGCATTGGTTTGCGGACAGGCTTCACCTCCTCTCTGGCTCTACTAATGTGCATCTCAATAGTTTTTTCTCTATTCTCATCCATACTGGACCTTCTCTGGTCAGACCCATGGCTCATCGACTGAGACATCGGCGATGAGGACGTTCCTCTGTTGTTCTCAGGAGTAGCAGAAGAAGGTCTGGAAGAACTCAAACTGGTCTCAGGTCCGAGACAAGGGGATGCCCTCCAAGGGTTCGATTCTACCTGTGGACCTTGGAGTTCATACTGCCCCTCAGGAGAACTTTGGTTCTCAGCCTCAAAGGGGTCATACAGTTGAAGGGACATTGTGTTTGCTGTCTGCAGAAGGTTAAGGAGATTGATGGCTGAGGAGCGGGGGGTCGGAGGTGTTGTAGGTTTTTTAGGGAGCAGGTGTGTTGTAGCTGGCTTTAAAGGTTGCTGCCAACAGCGAGAGCTGCGTCAGTGCTAACTGGGCTTTCAGTTGAGCCAGCCACAAGGAGACAGCCTGTTGACCAATCAGGAGCAAACTCCCTGGAAGCCCTCCAAGTAGACGGCTTGTTAAATGCCCTAGAACAGGAAAAGTGGCAGAATGCTCCAATAGCAAAGACAATCTGAAAAGTCAAAAAACAACTTAAGGGGGGGGGCGTTTAGCTCAGTTGGTAGAGCAGGCGTCCCATGCACAGAGGCTTTGTCCTCGCTGCAGCGGCTCCGGGTTCAAATCCCTGACTTGGGCCCTTTGCTGTGTGTCACTCCCCTTCTCTCTCATCCTGTTTCTTGTTGTATCTTCAGCTGTTCTATCAATAAAGGCATAAAGGCCAAAAAAAACAAAACAAAGGAAGAGGTTATTAGATCTCAGCTTCTCCAAAATCCATTATGTGGAAGGCTGTGTCTTGAGATTCCTCTCTGCTGCCACCTGTGGATACACATTCACATTCTTTTATTGCACCTCCTGGTCTTCACTAGCAAGAAAGAAAAATCAGAGAAGGCAAAAGCAACAGTAGTACTGATTAGTACAGATAAAGAGATAACAATATACCCTGCAATCTATTGGACTAAGCTTACGTTTTTTATTACTAAAATCAAAAGTAGGATCAGCTACCTACTTGCACACATCCAATGCAAATCTGAAAACAAGAACTTGAAAGAGGACACTGCTAGCTTACCAGTAGCTTTACAGTAGTAGTACCAATCTTTTGTGAACGAAGGTGATCAACTGACTGATACCAGAGGTAAATCCAACAGCAGTCATTTCTGAGGAGTGACATTAGCATGTCTACCCTGGCTAGTTTGATTTTTAACAATTCTTTATCTTTGAATCCTACATGCCTAACCACACTGATTGGCAGTGTAATGGGCTGGTCACTGGGATCAGCCGCTGACACTATCTCCCCTTGGCTTTTGTTAATATTAACCTAAACCCAAAACTACAAAAAGACAAAAGGGATTAAGTCAAGCTTTTGTTGTAAATTACCTTTATCTTTTTAAAGTAGTTTAATAGAGCTCAGAGATTACTTTTTAACTTCAGGGATAAAACAGTGGATTTATCTTCACTCCTGTCTATCGAGCTGACTATGGCAGTGACCAACTGAAGTGAGTGAGTTTTGTAATGTTGACTGCTGAGAGGAGCAGGAAGGAAAAAGTGCTCTGCTGACTGCTGACTTCAGTCAGAGTCTGATCTGGATTTAAACACTCAGATATATTGTGCGATAATTGTATAATTTTGTGAGCATAAGATTTGGCGGACAAACTCAAGCAAGTAAGTAGGGATGGGAATCGAGAACTGGTTCTTCTTCAGAACCAGCGCCCAGTGAATCGATTCCTTGAAACCGTTAGCATGCCAGCTTAACGATTGCGCTCGTTGCAAATGTGTAGTGACGTCACACACACGCTGTGCTGTTTTGGTTCAGAACAGAGCAAACATGGCGTCAAGGCGGAAGCGCTCTAAAATTTGGTTATATTTCACGTGAAAAGACAACAATACGGTCACTTGCAGCACTTGTAAAGTTTCCATTTCATCAAAAGGGGGAACTACATCCAGTATGCAGAAACATTTGGCCACACATTTGCAGGACTGTTGCGTGTTTGATACACTACTACTTAGTGACGCAAGTAAGTCAAGCAGCAGCAGAAGTAATGGGATGCCATCTGTTATTAATGCCAAAGGTAACTTTAAACTCTCCAGGCAGGACAGGCCCTGTCTACTTAGTTAATGTGAGCACCATTTCATTGTGTAATCTTTTACTAGACGAATAATCTCCATTGTCATTGTCTTTAGATGATGTCTTTAGATGATGTTGACGGCCGGAGTCTGGCTGGCTCAGAGGCTGCAGCAGCTCTCGTGCACCTCTAGCTGCTCCGTTCACAGAGGCAGGGTTACTCAGGTAAGGCACTTTTAAGGCAAACACTAGCGTGCCATAGTATACTGGTTGAGAAACACTGCCCTAGGCTATGGGTCCCTGGACTTTACTTTGAGAAGTAGCTCACCTACTTTTAGGTTTGTTGTGAGGTTGCTACACATAATTTGTGTATACTCTGTGCTGTGTCTTCTGATCAGATATTAAAGCCAGTTTATAAAAACGTAATTGAAGAAATTGTAGCGAAAGATGACTGAGTGAAATACGCTGGTTACCTTGAACATTGGTAGAAAGTACACAACTCAACAAAACATTTCTCTATACACACACACACACACACACACACATAAAGAGAAAAAATTGCAGTCGTCAGTTGTTGGATATTCAAATAAAAAAAAAATCTTATATATTTTATATCTAAAGGTGCAATATGTAAGAAATGGCCACCTGTTAAATAGATACACAACAATCAAAGGATTTTTTAACTACCACTTACTACTATAGTGACCGAGACCTGAACTGTAGTGACCGAGATCTGAACTCATACCACCATGCTCAGAGAGCCCAGCTGTTCTCTTTGGAGCAGTTGGAAATCACCCTGCAGTCCCAGCTAAGCCCTGTACTGTACAGGGAAAAGTTCAAATTAAAGATGTTATTGCCCCTGTAAGAATAAACAAAAACAAAGTGATGCCAGGTGCCTAGCAGGGCCCAAGGGAGGGAGGGGCCTGGGTGCAACACCTGTGGCTCTTAAAAAAAACCCATACTAAGATGGGCATTTCAATAATTGGAAAAGCTAATAAAAAAATAACAAAAGCTAATAGTGGAGAGGCTGTATTGATCATGGTAAAAGAAGGAAGATCCAGGGGCGTAGAAAACCCATGGACCAAATGTATATAAGCTGGGTGATCAGAATAGGACTTAAAGGGATATTCCGGTGTATTCCCAAGTGCGACCTAACAGGCAGGAGAGTAACGGTGGACCTCCTACCTGTTCCTACCACTCGGGGATCGTCACTTTTTGTCTGCCATGACGGCGGCGTGCCGGAGGTGCTACTGCTAACGTGAGTTGACCAAAAACGTTCTTTTTAGTAAACTCTGTGTACACAAACAATGTTCTTAATGCTCATGTTCATGGGTAGAGATCCTGGTGATACTACGAGCAAAGTTTCATGTTGTGTCGAGCCTTCTTAGTGTTTTAAAAATAGAGATTTTGATGCTAGCGTCAGAGTGCCCCTGCACCCCATTGAAAATTTGCTTGCCCGAAAACAAAATTACCGTAAATCTTAAAAGTGCCTAATTTGTCATAATTACGCTTTTACACGAAGGTTTGACTCATATATAATCACAAAAAAAGCTTTGGTTGCTGTTTAGCGAGGGTTTTGGGGGCTATTGTATTTTAAACAGGGCAAAGAAAGTACATTTCAAAATGTTACATAAAATATTGTAGTGCAAAAACTTCTTGTCTAAATTAGAAATTAAACTGTCTTGCTGACTATACAAACACTCACAGGTGGAGTCCTAAATCAAGGGTGAAACAGCTGGTCTTCAGGTCAAAGGCATTTACTCCCACAGTAGGATACTTGCAGTGAACTCTCCTGGGATGAACTGGCTTCTCTGTCTGATTCTCCAGCTTATATACAATTCTGGTCCGGGGGTTTCTACACCCCTGGATCCTCCTTCCTTTTGGCCTGATCCATACCTTTATCCACTATTAACTTCCATATTTGGAACAACTTCTAAAAAAAGCCTTAAAAAGAGAGCCAGACACCCCACTTTCAGCCCCCTCCCTCCTCTGGGCCTTGGGTGTCATCTGGCAATAGCCATCTTTTATTCATTTCATACATAGCAATTATAATGTCCATATACAGTAATTGTGACTCCAGTATACTTCTTGGGGATTCCTTCTCCAGTGTTTTATGCAATGCAGGCCTCTTGGGTACTTTCCTCATGCTTACAGAGAACTGCTGAACACTTCTAAATATGGTGATGTCACTGCAGCTCAGATCTTAGACACTACAATATAACCTGGTACTTTCTTGTTGATAAGTTTACAGATATGTTAATGACTTGTACCTTTTGTCAAAAAAGTATAGAAACAATCTCGTAACTTGTTTGACTGTTAAATAACCAAATCTCGTGTTTTTGAGCCTAATAACATTGTGTACTGTCTTAACCTTAAAGATATTGTTGGTCACTATTATAATTCAGATGATAGCAATCTTGAGTATGTGATCAACGGCATCAACATTTTCACTCACAAACAAAAATTCCCCACATCGCTTCCCAAATTTTGACTTTTAGTACTAAACCATTTATCCTGAAACCTGTCTAATCTTTATTGATCTACAAATTATCCATTTGTTTTAAATTATCTTTTGAACATATATGCATTCATATTCTCCTGATTTGATGTTGATTAGGTTGCAGTATTTTAGTTTTTGCATGTGCTACTGTTTGTGTTTCCTGAATTCTTTGTAAGTTGTTGTTTTGTCAATAAGAAGGTTGAAAATAAAAAAAAAAGGATTGTGACAAAAAATGCATTGCCAAGTTCTGCTTCATTTTTGAGCATGCAGTATCTTTGAGGTTCTTCTGGAGAATATTCTGGACAGGATTTGTCATTGTTTTGGATTGTTGCAATGATAATAAACATACATTTGCATAAAGAAAGTATAATTGTCTGCTCTTGTGTTGATACGCGTGTTAAAAACCTTAACAATATAATATACATTTAGAGCAGATATTAACAGAAATCAGCTTAATTTGTCTCCTGTGACCAAAGATGTAATGAGTGTAAAGAGTCTTCTCAGCTGACACATTTTCTTTCTATAACAATGGAGATTACAGCATGCGGTGTTGATTAATGTGACCAAAATCAGGTAAATAAGTTATATTTAACAGATTTGAAGCTTGAAACGTGGTGTAGCTGTTTGAGAACAGCCACAGACCTGAGCCACGACTGACAACATCACACAATAACACAATGTCACAATAACACACAAGCACAAGATTTTCAAAATGTTGTGAGAATGTTTGTTTTAGCTGCTCGCAGGTCAAACACTGGCTAAACTAACTTTATCCTAAAGAAGTCTTCAGAAAAGTCCCAGTTAAAACTAACATACAAAGCAGATATCAATGTAATAAGTGCGTCACATTCCGCTCCGTGTTTCATAACAACATATTTGTTACATACCTTCCTTATCTTGCAGCTCTGAGGAGCTGGAAGTCATATTCGTGCTGCAGTCAGGAGGCCATCTTCTCACATCAACACTCGACACTAGGGGTGGGCGGATCGATCCAAATATTGATAGTATCGATACCAAGGTGAGTATTGATATCGGATCGATACTAGCCTGACGACAGTGATATTTTTGTTGCAGTTTCTCCTCTATGAGTTCAGTAAATCACTCGTATTTCTTCACAGAGTTTGTGTGTGAGCTCAGAGTCTCTCTCAGTCCTTATAAGCAGCGCTCCTCTCCACCTCCCCTCCGCCTGGGCTGCCTGCCAGAGCAGAGACAGACTGGCGACTGGCGGACAGGAAGAGGAGTGCTGTTTGGAGTTATTTCACAGTTTCAGATAGAGAAACTGCTACCTGTTACGTACGCTGGAAAGCATTACGTTTCTGTGGCAACACCGCTAACTTGTATGCACATTTAAAAGCAGTACACCCCAAAGTTGACGCTGGGCTGCAAAGCAAACGGAGGGAGGAGAAGGAGGAGGGAGCTCCCCA
Source organism: Sparus aurata (assembly GCF_900880675.1). Classification (NCBI taxonomy): domain Eukaryota; kingdom Metazoa; phylum Chordata; class Actinopteri; order Spariformes; family Sparidae; genus Sparus; species Sparus aurata. The sequence continues at coordinate 11,316,310 of NC_044196.1, read as the reverse complement.
AACCAGACCCCTGACACAGAGATAGACGTCACTGACAGAGACATTTCAACAAAAACCTCGACAGAATCCAGGTAGCAATTTCTAGACTAGAAGTAAACGTTATTTCCGGCATAAATTAATGTTGTTAGTGGAATTGGTAGTCAGAGATGTCATTTTAGCAGATTGATTAAACTATCATCATATATTCAGACAGTTAATGTCAATATTAAAGTGAAACTCTCGCCAAAAAGCAACCAAAGCTTTATTCGTGATTGAATTTGGTTCAAGCTTTCGTGTAAAAGCATAATTACGACGAAAGAGGCACTTTTAAGATTTACCGTAGTTTCGTTTTTTCGGGCAAGCTAATTTTCAATGGGGTGCAGGGGCACTTTTATGATAGCCTCAAAATCTCTATTTTTAAAACACTAAGGAGGCTCGACACAACATGAAACTTTACTCGTAGTATCACCAGGGTCTCTACACATGAACACGAGCATTGAGAACATTGTTTGTGTACGCAGAGTTTACTAAAAAGAAGGTTTTTGGACAACTTTTTGGAGCTGGATCTTCGGCGCGCCGCCGTCGAGGCAGACAAAAAGTGTCAATCCTCAAGTGCAACCTAACAGGTAGGAGGTCCACCATTACTCTCCTGCCTGTTAGGTCGCACGCACTCGTTCTCAGTGCTCGTGTTCATGTGTAGAGACACTGCCATGCACCAGCAGGGTCTGTAGGGTCTCCATGCTGCCCATGACTCCCCTTAATAAACACACTGCTCATGAACCTACACGCACATCGTTCATTGCTCAATAAATTATGATGTCTGCCACACTGTGATGCTATGATATTGCACAACACATATAGATTGTCTTTTCGCATCTTTTCCTATTATCTCCCACTGTTAAAAGACTTGCACATATCCTGTTGACAAATGAGATGGTCAGAAGCGTTAGTCCCTTTTATGAGGGGCTAATACATGGAGAGCAAAGCCAGGGTATGAGAGAGAACCTCGAAGAGGCCTCGAAGGCCAGCGATATCACCCCCCAAATCCCTTGTGCGTATGCGACAGTGAAGGCGCCGTAAACAAAGGCAGATATGGAGGACAGGCAGATGAGGCCAGGGACATATTGTTTCTTCAACAGGGTGACGTCTCCAGGAATCAGGATTCGTGTGCCAAGAAACTGGGACCAGTTTGTGCACCACCAATGGGAGGGCTAAAGTCTAAACCACGGATTCTCCCCACCTTTTTTACTTGATTGTCCAATAATAACATTCATCTTATCTATATGGATGACCAATGACAATTCAATACATTGTAACAGCAATTTATAATGCATTGCACACTGAAATTGTTCATCTTTTTCTGGGCGATTGGTTGCAGCTAACAGTGTTGCCGCCTAGGGCTCTGCTGCCTGTGATTTTTCAAACAGAGAAAGTCCTTGATCAAGCTTTTTGCTTTTGCTTAATGATACAATTCTTCTTAATAAATAGTTAACAGTCCGTCGTGGTCTGTCTTCTCTATTAGTCTACTTTCACCTCTCAAACAAACAAACACACCTGACAGGACAGAGAGACAATCTGCACAACCTTAGGTTGCAAGCTCCAAGGAGTGACATCAGCAGAGTTCTCTACGGAAGTTGAGCTATGCAAGATAGAGTGGAGGCAGATCAACTGGTTATAACTGCCGTGATGTTAAAGGGAAAAATCAAGTGTGAAGAAATCACAATGGATGATTGAAATATGTATTACTCTTGTCAGGCGTGTTCGTTTGTTTGAGAGGTGAAAGTAGACAAACTAATAGAGCAGACAGACTACGACATACTGTTAACTATTTATTAAGAAGAATTGTATCATTAAGCAAAAAGCTTGATCAAGGACTTTCTCTGTTTGAAAGAATCGCAGGTGGCAAAGCCAAGCAACCAATCGCCCAGAAAAAGTTCAAAAAATTTCAGCATGTAATGCATTATATATTGCTGTCACAGTGTTTACTCTGCAGCATTTGATTGAATCACTGTAACTGCAGATTGAAGAATGAAATCATGTAACCAAATAAACAACTCTTCTATTATTTTTTTTACATGCAGTGCAAAGAGTAATGGAACATACTGGGATATATAAAGAGGGAAACTTGGTTCTTTCAAAGACTAAGGTCAGAGTTACTAAAAGGTAACTGTGTATTCTCAGGAAATGCACCAGTCTTTTTTTTATTACCAAGGACAGAGAGGAGCTACTGGTGTCAGGCACGGCTGTGTGCAGCTGTTGTTATGAGGAAGAAGAAGAGGGGGAGTTCCAGGGGAATATGCCTGTGTCAGCAGAGGTGAGGAAGAGTAAGGATTGGATGAGACTATGAAACAATGACAGGAGGGGGTATTTCCACTCCAAGTTTTTGGGCTCAGAGAGAAGACATTTAATGTTTAGTGGAGGTCTGTTGTTCATGGACATTGTCCGTGTATGACCTTGTGTGACTTTTGACACTTTGAACAAATAAGAAACAAGAAGACTTTACACGAAACTATAATTTTTTAAAATATTTGATTTTTCTCATTGGTGTCTCTCTCAAAAACCACTGCACAAATGATCAAAGCTACTAAATGCTCGGTCTATATAAAGTGTATTGTGATACAGTGATAGTAGAAGAAATGCAATAAAAACATCAAATGCAATAACATAATTGCACTTGAGGTAATGAAACTGGGTGGTGGGTATGTGTGTCCACAGACGGCAAACTTATCATCTTAAAATACTGTTTCTTGGCCCCCAGCATGGACAAATTGCTCTTCATGTTTGCATCAATAGTTTCAATGATTAAAATGACTTAAGACTTTTGATTGATGGCTTGAATGAGACACTTAGGTGATCCGAGGAATGAGGATATATAGAATTCACGTCATATTATTCAAATCAATCCTGATGTTGGTATAAAAGCTTTTACTTTACTCACACAGAATAAATTCAGTAAATTACAAGAGCTATCAGAATTAGCCAGCTACGCGTCTTTAGACCAATTTTAGTGTGTACTAGACAAAATGGTGTTTAGTGATACTTTGCTTAATTCACAGACATGATTGTTTATGTTGTTTTTATTTGGTATTTCCACATTTTATTGTTTATTTATTGGGTATTATTTCACTTTTTTTCACTTTCTTAGTTGTTCTGAGCTGCTCACAAACTCAGTGGGAAAACTAGATGATTATACTTATATTAAACCGTGCCACAACAACCAGCGAAGGTATCCCAGATTAGCTGTCAGTGCTGCCATTTAACTGTAAAACCATTAGCCCTTGAAGCTAACATTAGCGAGCATACTAGTGTTACCGGAATAATGACTAAGTCTTCCCAGTCATCCAGAGTTGCTGAACCAGCCTTGCCTCCGCAGATTCTTTTATCAACATACTACACGTCGACACCTTTGATGAAGAGAGCCCAGAAACTATACGCCAAAGCCACAATGTTCAATCAAAATGTGTCACAATTGCAAAAAGTTCAACACAACACACAACAAATGGATGCGATGAAGAAAGTTCCTACAAACATACAGTTGTTTCTTTATTAAACAAATAAAACAACTTCGAACTCTTAATTTTGAACATACATTTCTTATGTACATAGTAAAAACACAAGAAGTGATCCAAATGATCTATTCATATTTGGTTATCTTTAAACAGATACATAACTCTGTGGTTCTTATTTGTCAAACACGATAGACAAAAGAACATGACAAAAAACAAAGTCATTAAATGTTTTAACAGTGGTAAGTATAATGGTAGTATAACAACACGAGCGTCTTTTTACAAGTAATGTCAAAATGATTGTCAGTATGGCTGTACTCAACACTTGGTACTCAAATGTGAGTATGAGCAGCTTGTTTTATATAATTGGAAATTTAACTTCAGCAAGTAGTCACAATGACAAACATGGCTCATTATTTTCACAGTTCTAGATGTTTCTCTTGTTGCGCTTAATCTTTAAGCATTTTTTACAAGAATGAAAATCCTTTAGAACTTTATGATGGTTCCTGTTCCAGCTTCTGATAATGTTTCTGAAAACAGAAGAGGGAGAACACAAAACAACGTGAGGCCAACTGTGTGTTCTTGTGTGTTTAAATGTCGTGCAGGTGTTTGTGCGTACCTTCAGGTTGTCAAAGTGTCTCCGGCTGCTGCAGTGTGCGTCCTTTGCGGTGCTCTCGTTCAGGTAGAAAACAGAGCACAGGTTGCAGAAATACCCTGATTTAGGGACCACAAACTCCTGACCTGTAGATGGAGACAGTGAGAGTGAAACAAGTGTGAAGAACATTAACATCTTTTGTCTTTTCTAAATAAAATGTGTGTGTGTTAGTGTGTGTGTCTCACCGAGGGGATTGTTGGGTTTGAATGTCAGCAGTTTGAAATCGGCAGCGACACATGGAGACCGAGAACGAGACCTCTTTGCTTCAGGTCCGACAAGCTCCCTCTTCCGCTTACGCACAGCTAAAGAAGAGATGGAAACAACACATAAATAATCTAAGCTCTGACGATCGAACATTAAGATTTGATAAAAGCTGACCTAATCATTAATCCCAAACAACATCAATTTGAGCAATATTTCAAGCAATATTAACAAGTTCCAGCTTCTCATATGTGGGAATTTTAGTTTTTTTCTGTCATAAGAAACGCATTTTGGGAGGTTTAAGGATTTTTTTTTTAAATCAATAATAGAAATGATCTTATATGTAGCCCCAATTGTAACAAAGGTTTTTACATATTGATTCGCTTTGGAGACACTTTATAGAAAAATGCACTTCCGTTGAGCTTAAACTAAAGAATAAAATGTCAGGCACTCCTTCTTTCAGCTCTCTTTACCTTTAATGTCCGTCCTGCTCCATCCCTCCTTCTCTTCCTCTCCTTCCTCAACACATTCCTCCAGTGTCTGGTTCTCAGGGTGCTCCAGCTGCATCTCCTGCCCAGCAGAGGAGGCATCGATGTCAGCCTGTCTCGCTGCTCCCACCTGCCCGCCTCTCTTCTGGACCTCCAGTGGAACATCACTTGACAACGTAGACGGATCTTTGTGAAATGATGAGGAGGTACTGAGTGAAGACGGTGCATCAACTGCTTCCTTTTCTTCAACTCTCTCCTCTTTTTTCCCTCTGGTTGATTTTCTCACTGTGGTAAAAGACAATCAACTGGGTGAGTAAACACATAAGAAGAAAACTGCATATAATTAATAATTAAGTAACTGAATTGAATCTGCAAGGGGTCCATCATTGGAAAACAGTAAAGCCAATGTCAATAAATGTTTAAAAATGATTATTTTTTCAGGTTTGATTGTCTAGCGATAAGACTTTGGTATGACATTACTATGATTAATGTAGTTTTGTGTGTTACCAGGGGTCTGTCTGGTTCTCTTCTTGGCTTGGCTTCTTGTCCTGGTTGTTACCACTTCCTTTTCCTCTTCCTCCTCCTCCTCTTCCTCCACCTCTCCCACCTCGTCTACTGTCACAAAGTTCATACTTTCCTCTAAAACAGGACAAAAACAAAAAGTCCACGAACATCAACACAGATATATAAAAATATTTAAGAGATATGGTTGGAAAAATATCATTTTTAGACCCAGGAAAAAGTGCTGGATTGGAAGAAAAGGCTTACTGAAGACTTACTTCAAAACTTGAAGCAGAAAAAAGCCTGGGTGAAACTAATAATAATGATAACTGCATTCCATTTAGGTGAATCAGTTCAGTCAGTCCATCAGTCAGTTTACTCCAGACTGTTATTCAATATTGCAGAAGCCATTTCGAATAACCATGGGATCTAATATTAGTTAATGTTCTGTGAAATTATTTGGAGTAAAGCAGCTGTCCTACTGATAAATCCTGAGCTCCATCAGAGCTGTCTAAGAATATATAAAATATTTAGGAAGCGAGGTGCTTATTTCTGTTCCTCTGTTCGGTCATGTTCATAACTACAGATTTAGTTTTGCTGCTTGAATGTGCCATGATGTTTGCTGTTGTGATATTACTGCAAATTCTAAACTATGGGAAGCAGCCTCTGTAATCATTGGAGATGACTGCGCGTACATTGTTGAGCTGTCTATGTTGCCACATCTTACTATCTGAATAATGCGTCCTTCCAATAGCATTTGTTGGTCTATGGCGCAGTTGCCTTCTGCAACCTCAAGATGGCATTTCGTCATCAGTTCGCCTAACCACACTTAATTTTAAGAACGATGTAGTCATGGGCACAAAGTTGGGGGCAAGTACATTTGCTACCAACACAATGTGGATGCTGGGCTTGAAAATGACAGCTATCTTGGTCAGAAACCAGTAATGACACTTGCACTTTGCCACTTATAGTATAAATTCAAGTGTATTTTTCAATGTACTGACAGAATACTGACCTGTGTCATCATCATCATCATGTTCGCGTTTTGCAGATCTTGAGGTTTTCTCCACTTGATCTTCATCGGGCTTCTCTTCTTCATCACTGCCTGCTTCATCTAAAGTCACCAAAGTCTAAGGACAGATAAAAGTGATCTTCAGCATCAGTGTTTCTCTGTTTGTTTGGGTTTTATAGTGCTTTACTGTAAGAAAAAAAGTTGTTTAATGTCAATCTTTACCTCTGGGTTGAGGGAGTCCACTGATTCGTCCTCCTGGAGTAGTGAGCCGGGCTCTGGCAGAGTTTTCTCCACTTTCAGGTCTTCTTCTTCTTCTACAAACTCATCCAGAGTGACGAATGTCTGCAACTCTCCCTCCGATAACTCCCCATCCCTGTCTTGGCTCTCCAGAGCTCTTTTCTCTCCAGTCTTATCTGCCCCCAACTCATCCAGTGTCACCAGCTCCTTAGTGACAAACTCCACCTTCTCCTCGTTTTCCCTCCACCTCTCCTTGGACCTCCTGGTACGTCCACCACTGCTGACTCCTCCTCTGCTGCTGACCAAGTCCCTTTGCCCCCTCTCTTCTCTCCCCCTGGTCCCTCTCCCTTCCTTTGCAATCTGCTTCTCTTTTGTGGCGGCTTGCCTCTTCCTCACTTCTTCCTCCTCTGCTGTGTCATCAGGGAGTTCCTCCTCGCTCACTTCGTCCAGGTTTACCAGAGTGCTCATTGTGTCACTTTCCTCAGTTGGTTGTTGTGTTTTTTTCCCTTCCAGTGAATCTGTATCACGTTGTGTACTATCCTCTTTTCTTGAATCATACTTCTCTGTGGTAGATGGGTCAACACCTAAATGCTTTTCAGGCCCTTCCAAAGCTTTCGTACCATGTGTTGCCGTTTCAATTGATTCCCCTTCTTCTGCCTCATTTTTAGCATTTTCCTCCCCTCCTTTATCAGACACCTCTGTGGCAGTCAGCTCTTCTTCATCATCTTCCAGCCAATCCACAATCTGATACAAGGGCTCTTCCTCCTCCTCCTCCTCCTCATTTCTGGGTGATCCTGCAACAGTTACACTGTTTTTGGTTTGTTCGTCATCATTTTTGGCAGTGTTCTGTTTTCTTGCACTCTCAGACTGTCCTAGAAACCGATCATCAACCATCTCATCCTCCACAGAATCAAGAATCTGATATGTGTCCTCTTCTTCCTCAGCCATTTTTTCAGATGTGTCTCCGTCCCCCTTCTTTATTGTTATGTTGTCTTTTACTTTATGAACCTCCTTCTTTGGTCTTCCCCTTCTTCCTTTTTGTCTTGTAGCAGGCTGATCATCCTTAATGACCTTGGCGGATTCCACTATGTCATAGGTAGGATCGTTCTCACTAACAACAATGTCACTCTTCTTTGTTGGTGTGCCGCCTTTTGGAGAGCCTTTCTCCTCTTTCTTTGGAGTTTTTTCTCTTTGTTCCTGTGATTCTCTGGCAGGAGTGTTTCTCCTTGTTGCTGTGTCCTCTTTTTTTGATTTCTCATTTGAAGCATCTTTCTTACTTGTTCTCTCCCTTCCTCTTGTAGATCTTGTTGTGATGGTCGGTTTATCATTGGTATTCTCTTCCTTTACAGAGTCAGGTCTTTCAGACACTTCTGTCTTCTTCCCTCTTGCACTCCTTCTTCGACCAGGCTTTTCTGGGGTAATGGCTTCTTGAACCGGATCATGTTCAACAGAATCTACTATCTCATACATCATCTCCTCAGTGGCCTCTTTGACCTCTTTGTCTTTTTCAGAGACTCCTGCACTGGTGTCCATCTTTGTCCGTGTCTCATATTTTCTAACCACCCTGTCTTGTTTCTTTGGAGATTTTTCCTTTTCTTCAGTTTTAGGTGCTGTGTTTGTGCGGCCACTCCTCCTTGTAGGTCCATCTTTTCTAGCAGTTGCCTCCACTTTCCTGGTCCTTTCTTCCTCTTTGTCTGTCTCTGGCTCATTCTCTGTAGTCGTCGGCTGATCCTCCAAAGAATCAATTACCTGGAATGTGTCCTCTTGTTCTATGGAACTAATGTCTTGTTTAGATATCTGGTCAATGCCAGTTTCAAGTTTTTGGCTGTCATCTTCTGTTGCAGTCTGATCATCAATTGAGTCCAATATCTCAAATGTTTCTTGTTCAGTATCTTCATTGTCAAGGTCTTTTAAATTGTCTTTGTTATCATGGTCTTGACAAGGCTCATCTACAGCAGGATTTTCCATATCTTTGAAATCTTCTACTGCATCTTCAACTGTAGATTTTTCATGAGATTTGTCGACTACGGTACCAGCAGCTTCCTCAGACAGACCCTTTACTGTGGAACCATCATCTTGGACCGGATGGCTGTCCTCTTGACCTGTAGCTGCTTGGTCTTCGGTAACACTGTCTAACACTTGGAAAGAACCATTCATTTCCATTTCATTATCATCTTCTGGGCAGGCTCTGCCTTCATTGTTGACACTGTCCAAGTCCTGATAGCTTTGCTCATGCAAAGTCTGGCCTTCCTCAGGTACAGCTGGATGGGTTTCAGAGCTGCAGCCCGTGTCCCCATCATCCATCTGTTTATCTGTCTGATCATCGAGTGAATCAAGGATTAGATAGTTTTCAACATCATCCTCTTCCTCTGTGTGTATGGCAACATCATCTTCATTCACTTCCTCTTTGCTTATCCTCTGATCTTTGGGTGTATTGACTTCAACATCAACATTAACCTCCAGACTCTGGGTCTCTTCCCAGTGTCCCTGTGACAATGGATGCATCTCTGCTGATGTTTCTACTTTTGTCTCTGACTCGACCGTTTTTGCAGCACTGCCCTCTGCTGACACTTTGTGGTCAGACTTTGCCACTGCGTCCTCTTTTGCTTCTCCTCGAAGTGGCTCCAGATGAGTCTCCATTGATGCCTCAACTGCTGGTGCCGTTTTTAACTTTTCCTTTTCATGCTCAGCAGAGGATGAACGGGCACTAAAACCAGAGGATGTGGTATTGGATCCTTTGTCTTGAGACTTTGTCCCACTCTGAAGCATTTTCTGACCAAGTGAGGAAGATGTTTCAGTAGACAGTGGAGAAGAAAAGGAGCAGGGCTCACTGACACTGGGGGAGATCTGTTCGCTAGCAGGCGGCACACCTGAGCTTTGCCTCTCTAAACTCTCTCTGGAAGTTGAAGAGGAACCATGAGGCTCAGGGCTCGAGTCTTTCACATCATCATTCAATTTATCGTCAGTGACCGAGTCATTCATGCTGGAATTTCCCTCATCAAAAAGGCAGGCAATAGGAAGACTGGAAGTAACACTGTCATCTGTAAAGTCAAGCTGACCGTGGATAAAGAACAAAGAAATATATCAACATTTAAACAATAAGTCAGTTGGATTATTAATCAGCATAATATATGTTAGATTTGGGCAAGACAATTGTTAACCAATTAATCTATTGACTACAAATGTTAAATTAAGAAAGACTGGTGAAAAGGTAGAATTGTCACACAGAAAATAATCAGGATTGAGGGTGTTATTCTCCTGTTATAGCCAACCCTCCCTAGTTTAATTTCGTACAAGGAAAACTACATGTGTCAATACTGTCGTAATTCATACAAGTGTTTTCAAGGAAACTTACTTTAGGTCTGGTGAAGTTTTGCCTGTTGAAGCAGACTGTGAACGAGAGAAAAAGAAAATGTAAATGAAAAAGAAGACAGTAAAATTTGAATCACATATAATTCTTGACAAACACTGTCTTGGATTTCTTACCTATTCTGTCTTGATCCATGTGCTTTTCTACCATCTCCTCAGTCGTCAGAAGAGGTACTGCAGTTGAGGATGGTGTGGAGGTTGCCGGTTGAGGCTTGAAAACTTCTGCAAATGTTGAGGAATCCTTGGATGATCCTGCATACCATTGTGTCCTTACTGCAGTCACAGGACCTTAAAAAGACAAAATGTAAACATTTCAAAGTATTTTGAAAGATGGTCGTCATCTACCCTTCCTCCTGTATACAGGGTTCGTACACATTTTTCAAGGTCAAATTCAAGCACTTTTCAAGCACTTTCAAGGGTCATTTTAAAGATTTTCCAGCACCTTACTGCTGGGGTAAAATACGTATCTAAAGGAATATATATACTTGTGATTTTTTTCTTCACTTTTTATCACAATTATGTACATTGTATTATGCTGTAAACATCTAAAATTATATTCTATAATAGCAAAAACTTCAGAAATTAATTATCCAGTCTGATCCCAATTTTGTAAAAGACACAGAGTTATAATGTCAAGCACTTTCAAGCACTTAAACTAAAATCCAAGCACTTTTCAGACCTTGAAAACACAACATTGAAATTCAAGCACTTTCAAGGATTTCAAGCACCCGTACGAACCCTGTGTATATATATACACATACATGCATATATTCACAAAATAAATTACGGTGTCAAATATGCAGAGGCTTACGTTGTGATATGTTGCTTCGGCATTTGCTTGGTTTGTGCAGCACATGGATTTTGTATCCAGGTGGTGGTTTCTGGAGATCGTACCAGCCTCCAAACCGATTTGCGTCAGCAGCCTCTTCAAATTCTACAAATAACTTGAACCCATAAGCGCGCGTGTACACACACACACACACACACACACACACACACACACACACGTAACAGGTTAGACCAATACAAGTCTTTTAAAGGTAAGGCAAGACAACTCTCAAAGTGCTTTACAGGATCATAAAAATAACATTAAAAGACATTCAAAACTGCATATGAAAAACATTTAAAAACAAGTACATTACAAATGTCATTTAAAGCCACTTTAACATACATACATGTGCTTGTTTATACCTTGTTCATGAGAGGCAGGTAGTTCCTGACACGAACAAATGGTTTCAAAGTTTCCTTGAGGTACCTGACCTCACTTGGTGAGATGTTACTGATGAGGATTGTTCTTGCTCCATTATCCTGCACAGACTGCATCAAAAACAGGAAGTGAACGTGCAAACCAAAAAGTTAAGAGATGGACAGAGAGACATGACCACATGTCATGGATGCCATTAATTATTTTTGAATGGTTTTTCATAAAGAAGTGTCCATGAGTGTTGGTAGTTTCCAGAAAAGTGCTAGTGTAGCTTGAGATGGATTACTTTTACCAACAAAATCTAAAGCAGTTTACTAATAATGATGGATTTTGTGTGTGTGTGTGTGGGTGTGTGTGTGTGTGTAAATACTTACAAACCTCACCAGCTTCATTACTGTTTTATAGAACCCGAGCTAAAACAGAAACATCAGAAGAGGCAGAGTATTTCAGTATTTACAATATTAATGAGGTGATAAAACGAACTCTGAAATATAATTTTTTTCCATAACTGAATAAATAAGCTGCTCTCAGAGGAAAATAAGGTCCCCAGAACGTTGTTTGAAGCTAGAAAGGTGGCAGGGTCTACCACATATAAACAGTATGAAATGTTGTTGTCCTTTAAGGTACATTTGATTACTCAGTCATGAACAATTAGTTTGTGTATTTTGTTTGTTTAGGCATAACTAATTAATGTTTCATACCCAAAACTACATGACACTTTTAAATACAGGTGATACAGTTACAACCAATCTGCCAGTTTAACTAAACATCAATGTCTTTTGTGTGAAATTTCTATGTTTGCTATTTTTTGGGGTAAAAAAATCCATGAATAAAACTGTGTCATGTACTACTTACCGGTGTCATTGCAATGCCACCAGCTACAACATCAAAAAACAGTTTAGACCCTTTCAGTGAAATCCCGTCCTTCTTGCAGTGAAGCATTATGGAGCGCAAATTCTGCACTGTTGGCATCCGGAAGAGGGCCTGAGAGGAAAACCAGAAAAAAAATCTATTTCAACTTTTATTCAATGTGGTTATAATAAGTCTCATATGGCACCGAGGCACCAATTGTCTAGATAACAATGTATCACAACTTTGTGATGCGTATTGCAGATTACAACCTGGTGCCTACCATGCACATCTGAGGAAGGACATAGATGCTGTTGTCTGTGTATTCGAACCCAAATGGAGTGAGCAGTTTGACAATGTCCTCCTCTGTGTAGCAGCCATCGTAGTACGTCGGCAGTTTGGTTACCATCATCTGCTTCAATCCATGTTGGGAATACTGGAAAAGATTAAAAAAAGAAAAAAGAAAGGGGTTAATAATTAGGGCTGGACCTGAATATTCAACTAATCGTTGGCTGCGTATTTGCGTCTTATTTGTTGTTGTTTTTTCTCTCATGTAGGCTATACATGGCATGGTGTTTCCCACACATCAACTTCATGTAGGCAGGCCACCCAAGAATATTAATGGCCACTACAGTATTTTTTTAGAAGTAGATGCCATCCATGATTGAACACAGAGCGAGATATTAACCAGTATCAGCCGTGATATCACCCTTCTCCTGTAAATGCACACCATCCAGAGGCGCCCTGTTCAAGGCTTCTTTTCATTTTTTTGTGTCTATCTTAGTTTATTATTCATTATTCTGGTAATATGCTGTCCCCTCTGGATGCGTTTTGAGGATGAATTACACAGGTGGACAATTCTTACATACTGCACCTATTAAATATATGTATATATGTGCGATGTATGTGTATGAAAAAAGGGGGTACAAACTGACAGTGTTATTAGAGCTTCAAACAAGTGATTTGAGGAATCTTACTTTGGGTGAGAGGTAGTTTTGACTTTTGAGGCGCACTGTGGAAGAGAAAGAAATGAGAAAGAAAATGTTAAATAAGGGAGTGAGGCTGTAAAATTAAGATGGCATGCAGACATTTGTGACAGTATAGTGTAGACAATAGTCTCTCTCTTGGATTTCTTACCGATTCTACTCAGATCCAGTTGCTTTTCTAACATCTCCCCAGTAGTTAAAGAGGTGTTTTCAGTTGCCAGTTGTTGCTCACTCTCTGCTACACCTTTTGGCATTCTTAGCTTTTCAAGTTTGTATCCAGCGCCAGATTGTACCCTTTGGTGTAAACTGTACCAAACTTGAAACCGATCAGCATGCAGAACAGTCTCAAATTCAATAAACACCTGGAACACACAAGCACACACATCTGTAACATCTAAGACTAACAGGATGTCTGTTTTAAAGCCACTTAAACAGATGTACAGCCTTTTAAAAATACCTTGTTGAGGAGAGGCAGGTAGTTCCTGAGAGAAAAGATATTACCCATCGCTTTTCTGAGGTCCCTGGTGTAACTTGGAGAAACGTTGTTGATGAAGAACGTTCTCAGTCCATCATCAACGACAGGCTGTATCGGAGAACAGGGAGTGGAACACCCAAACCAAAAAGTTAACAAATTACACAAACATACACAACTGCTGCAAAGTTTCAATACAACCCTGAATCCAATCAAGGGTGGTGTGTGCATTACTTACAGAGTTCAATATCTCCATCAGTCTTTTATAAAACCCAGCCTAAAAGTGGGGACAGAGAAGTCCAGGTGAAAATCACTTTCAACCAATCTGCCCCTTGCATGTTTTTCACTTTAAATTTAAAGTTATTGAGTTATTAGTTTCTGAGGTCTTGAACATACTGAACATTTATATAAATCCATCAATAAGAGAAAGTGTCATGCACATGCTCACCGGTGTCATGTCGATGTTGCACAGAACACGGCAACCGAGAGTACACGATTTAAAAACCAAGGGATTTGTTTTGAAGGAATTCAATACGTTACGCACAGCCCCTGCTGAATGCATCCGGACGAAGGCCTGGGAGGAAAAACAAGAATGAATTATTTCGATTCAATCTTGCCAAGCATTTTTGAAATAGAATTCTAAATAGTTCAATGTGGTTCAAATCTGTTTTAGATCAGAAAGTACAGAGACTTCTTTGAATGAATATGCAACAATCTCACAATAAGTCTTTAAAAAAAGGGCATCTCAACTGCAAGTTAAGAGTTCGGTGTGATTTCACAAGTTAAAAAACTTAAAATGTTGCATAACTCATCTTTGGTATATGAAAAGAAATATGACATTACGGTTGTAGGGAAAATTATCTAATGCCGCTTATCATTTTGACAACAAATGTAGATGTAACATCATTATGTATGTAAAGTGAAACCTCATGTCTAGTGACTAACAACATGAGCTTTGTCTTGTGATCTCTTCCGTGTATAAATGTCTAGACCTTAGGTTGACGCATGACACACAACAATGGTTGAAGTGTAAAAAGTAAAAAGTTTTATGTGCATCATGAGGTGGATATTGAGATGACTGGAATAATGCTTAATTATTATGGGTTATCATAAAGGATGAGGAGAGACTGCCTCTCTTCTGTCATTATCTTTGCACTGCTGATTTGTGGCTCTCGTTGGCGAGCAACAAAAAACTTATGGAAAAGAAATAATGTGTCAAACTTGGTGTTTTGACCAATTCTCATCTGCACTAGACAAGCTACGTCTCTGAATTAATTGCTCTGGTCAAAGACGACACAAGAAACACTGAATGGATTAACAAACCAGACTAATGCAGACTTGTACACACACTTGTTCCTACCATGCCTGTCTGGGGAATAACAAAGATGTTGCTGGTGTTGGTGGACTTGTATCTTAACCCAAATGGAATGAGCAGTCTGGCAACTTCATCCTCCGTGTAGCAGCCTTCAGAATACGTCGGCAGTCCACTTAGAAGCAACTGCTTCTTATCAAGTCGAAAAAACTGGAAAAATTAAGAGAAAAAGAGAGCGAGAGAGAGAGAAGGATGAAAATAATGAGGGGTAGTGATGGTTCAAGTTGGTTTGTCATTAGAAATTAAGACAAGTGCAGGTATGAGCAGCATTTATACCCAAATAAACTCTTTGTTAGTTGTGTATTTTTATCAACACACTTATAAAGAATGGCCGAAGCAAAACAAATTCTGCAGTGTGAATTTGGGTGGTTTTAAATTACATTCAAGACTCTTTAAGACCTTTAGCAGTAACCTCTATAAAGAGATATCTGTGTATCAGAACCTTTAGGGAGGGAAACAAAATTCTGGTTTCCATTGAATTTTCTTTTGTATTCAAAGTAGTATTGACCAATCCATGTTTGTGAGGGCTTTTGGTTGCATGCAGCTAAAATGCAATCTTGTGACCCATGGATGATTTAGCCTTACTAGCAGTTGTTTTCAAAAACAATCTAGTCATAGATGTCGTCTTTTCACTCCAACTCAATCCTTGCGCCTCAAGTTTTTTATCAGACTGCAACCAACGACAACTGGAATCCCTGAAACATTGGCCGTTGCCTCCAGAGGCTAAACCATCATAAGATTAAAGCCAATATAAAAACTGATTCAGTACCTCACACGATTCATATGGAAAACATAGGAACAATGGGATACAGTTTAGGTTGCCGAAATGGACACAGCATAAGCATAAACTCCTGCATTGTGTAGTAACTTGCACCAAAAACAAGGTAACTGACGATGTCCATGTATGTGCATGGAGGTAAATGATCCAGGTCTCTCTGCCATTACGCTGCAGGGAGCTCGTATGGGTCGATATTTTGGATGTCCGAGAGCTTCTCCAAATACCGCTGTTATGTGCTTGGTGTGAGCTTGTTCCTGTAAGATCCCTTTTCTTTCGCCTTATCTTTTTGCATTGCTTTACTTTCTTCCTTTTCTTTCTCATATTCGTAGATCCGTCTCTGTCCCGCCGAAATAATAAATGCGCAGAAATTAAAGAGCTCTGGACTGTTTAGTCGCGCCTCTGTGAAGTTCTGCAGGCGTTGCCCCTGACAACCGATAGCGTCTCCTACCATCATGGCCGACCGGCTCAGACCCATAGGTGACCAGACCGACGAATGTGTCACATCTCCTGAAACGTTTTATTTGTATCGTCATGAAAACTTCATGTATAAATACTGTAGTACTTAATGCAAGTGATTTGACTTACATTTGGAGAGAAGAAGTATTTCCTGTCAAAGGAAGCTGCGGAAGAGAGACAAAGAACGTGTAAAGATGAACGCGAGAAAAGCTTCATGAACATTATGATTACATGCAGACATCTGTGCCAGTCTCTTTCGTGGATTTCTTACGTATCATATGTAGAAACAGGTGTTGTTCTAACTTCTCCCCAATGGTCAGAGCGGCTGCAGCTGCTGCGTCCATTTGTGTGTTTACTTCAGTCACAGGATCTTTAAAGAAGATGAACAATATACTTTTTTTTAATTTTAAACTTATGATCTGTAATTGAACATGTTACTTTAATAAGAGGCCTGCAGGTTGGATTGATGAGCTTGAAATAATCCAATGTAAACACAAGGTTTTACTAAATTATGTTTAAATTAAACAACTTTCAACAGTTGGGATGTTGTGTTTAACATTTCTATGATGTTAAATACTCTCAACAATCCTCACATGCCACATTTAAACTGACTTCGCCATCCATCCAGCTTCCAACATACCACTTTGGTTCATTTCTGTTGACAGGGTCTCACTGGTTGTTGGTCGAATCGCACAAGGTTTGTCTGCTGAATTTTCTAGAACGGCACCTGTAGTTGGTGGTCTGTCTCCTTTGCCATCAACACAATGTCCAACTTCCATGGGCTCTGCTGCTTCTACTCGTGTTGTAGCTGTTTGGACTCCAGACGGTGAAAGTTCGGGTGAACAGGAAAATGTAGGCACGTTAGGGAGAAGAACTGTTCTAGAGGTAGACGTGGTTGTGATGGACATGGTAGGTTTTCTGTGAACGTAACAGAGTAACGTTGGTAAAGCAGGGAAGAAAATTACAAAATAGAGAGTCAATATCATAGTTTGAATGGTAACAGTTGTAAAATCTGCCTTTGTGTAAGTATTTTCACTATATCAAATTGCGCAAGGTTTTTAAAAATTGTTAAAATTTCTTGTACACCATCGATTTTCTGTCACAGCGTTAATCCTCAAAAAGTAAATACAAGAATTATAGTCAAATCTGTATAAATTAACTATATGTTAGAGAAATCCTTATCTGAGGACAAATTGTAAAATACTTTTTTCTGCATTAAGGACACACATTTAGGCAGCAACTTAATATTTATAGTTACATATTGACAAAACAAGAAATAATGATTAATGGCTGTTAAAAAGAGGTCCGAGTGAAACACATCTTACTTCTGAGGAGGCTTCATTTGCACATTAGAAACAGTCTCCTACAAACAAACAAATTGAGATTTATTGTGTTAGACTGATGTAATAATTGACAGCCTGACCACACTACAGCAGACAAATGGTTGTGTGTATGTTTACCAGGAAAAGACAAAAAGAGAAATACCTCTTCTCTGACAACATTGATTGTCAATCCTTTCACATCAAAGCCCTTTACGCTCTTCATTTTCTTAGCATCTTCCTCTTTCTCGAAACACACGATTGCCTACATTTGCACACAGAACATACCAATACACATATATTTGCATTACTACAACCATCAAGAATAAAGTCCATTCAGAAAAAGAAAATATGAGCTTATGTTGGAAAACAATGGTTCAAATATGAATGTGAATGAACGTTGATGCAAAAAAGCATCACATTCTAAAATGCGGATGCTTCAACGGCTAAATAAAGACATTAAGACATCTGAGTATTATGAAAAGGCAATGGTATTACCAAATGTAGACCGGGGTAGCAAAAACATATTGTCTCTTCACATTCTGGCCACATACCTGCAGTTTGGTCCGAAACAGTACAACTGACTTCGTTTTTCCAAAGTGCTCCACAGCAGTGACCACATCGTTGTGAGAGAGAGAACTATTAATCCCTTCTAGCCTCACCATGGTTGGAGGTGAAGACTTACCAGTCTGAACAAAAACAGGAGGGAAAAACACGAACTTACCAAATAACTCTAAGATGTATGTAGCAATGAGGTTTAATTTGAAGTTTAGGTGTTGATCAAAGCTATATGTGGAAGGTTTAGAAAAGAAGAATGAGATTCATACACAAAAAGGAAGAAGAAAGAAATTGTTTACCAGATGTTAAGAGTGTTGCCAAGTTTCCCTCGTACACATATACACACACACAAACCAACCTTAGTTATTGTGGCAGAACTTGCCTCACTGCTCTGCAGGATGGGCTTTCCTTTAGAGGGCTTTGTAGTCGACATCTTCTTTGCTGAAGAGGAAGATAAGGAAGAGGAGGACTTCATCTTGGCTAGCTCAGCCAGTAAGGCAGGAGCCAGAGTTTTAACCACAGCCTCCAGGTCAGACTGTGTTGCCAGAGACTGGGAAGCTAGCAGGACCAAGATAACAAGAGTGTCAGACAAAAACTGCAGCACTTTGGTGGTTGCAAAGTCTCACGCAGTGTCCATTATCAGACAAAGAAAAGAATAGTTACTTATGTTGACAAAAACTGCCAAGGAATGGCCCAACGATTGTGACAGATAGTTTGAGGTATTGACCTGGCCTCCAAGTTCCCCAAATCTCAATCTGATCAAGTATCCAGAACAAGTCCAATCTATGGAGGCCACACCTCGCAACCAACAGGACTCAAAGGGTCTGCCACCCCAGAGGTCTTGTGTCCATGCCTCGATGTACACATGCCAAGTCAGATCCACAGTGGGTCCTCCCCTGACTTGTTCCAGCAAGTCAAACACGTGCTTGACCTGCCCGGGATCTGTTAAATTTGGAGACCAAGTTTATGCCTTGAGCTCTGTCATGTTCCTCAGGCCATTCCTGAGCAGTTTTTGCAGTGTGTGTGTGTGTGTGTGTTTGTGTGTGTGTGGGTAGAGGGCACTGCCATTGGCAAGCATTGTTGCCATGGGGGACTGTATTGGTTCTGCAGTGGTCTTTAGGTGGTGCATGTCAAGTGGCATCTCCATGAATGCCAGGAGCTAAGGTTTCGCAGCAGGACAATGCAGTGTCAGAAGATGATCAATGATATTTCCATCACCTGTCATTTGCAATGTTGTGGCTGATCAGTGTATAATAGGAGCAGGTTTGATCAGTAACTAGATGCATTGTTAAATGTGTTCTTTACATAAATGTGGAGGTCTTAAGAAGGTTAGAATTTCTCAAACCTGATGATGTTTCCAGTAGTTTCTGAACCAGTCTTCCTGCACTGCTTGACTTTTTTTGTTGAGGGGATGGCCCTTCTGCGGATGATTGGCTCTCACGGTTCCTCCTTGGTGGCGATCGTCTGCTGTCCATCCTCCTTGATGGTGATAGTCTCCCATCAAATCTCCTAGGTGACCGTGACCGATAGGGAAAGGTGGTTGGGCGGTCATACCGTGGGGAGCGAGAACGAGACCGGGACCTGGGTTAAAATAATTTTATGAATCAAGAAATTAAATCATGCTTGTCATTCATAATTTCCCAATCTGGTGGTGAGAGGTATCTGTTCTGTTCACCTATGTTACTCCTCATGAATTCATTCATGTGTGACTGACCTGCGAGTGTATCTGGAACTATGTGGTGATCGTGACCGACTACTGCGCTTCTCCCTTCTACGCTCCGAGGCATGGTGGTAGCGGGGGCTGGACGATGTTGAGGGTTTGGCATCTTTACCTATAGTCCTGAACAGAGCAATGGGCGGGAAATGCATAGATGAATGACAAGAAAGGGAAAAACTGCAACAATCAGCAGGGTACTAGCTGAAACAGGTGTGGTTGCTTTGTTTGTGAAACAAATCCAGGAAGACACTTTATGAAGACACTGTATAAATTTTTAAAGAATCAGCCATGAAGTTGCGACCCTGGTCACATTTTTGAAAGAGGGCTGGATTTGTCCGAGATTGGGTATTGTTTTGACAGGCAGTTTGCAGCGGGGTCAGAAGTGATCGACTGCCTTAAAGTATAGGACTTTGTTAAGCCTGAAATCCATCAAAGATCTGCTATCAACTTTGGTGACCTTGATTGGATATTATTGCAGTAATACTTAGGACATGGACATGGCCAATTCTGTGGCCCATCATTTCCTTTGTTTGAGCATTAAAGTGTCAGGGTCTGGTTAGTAGCAGATTAAACGTTCAGTGTGAGTTAACACAATAAGCAAGATCAATAAAAATACAGTGTCTGCTTCAGAAATTTACCTGGGCCCAAGTGCAATCTCACCATCCCAATCAGGGTATCTGTGGGGGAAAAAAATATTGCAATGAAGCCACATTGACAAAAAGCCAAAGGTCTCTATGTTGTGGTAGATTGTCAAAATGTGGTTATATTTAAGAATTGTATGGGTTCAGCAGTCTATATCTATAAAAAAAGAACTGGAGGTAACCTTAAAAAAACACTGTCAAATATTTGATGAAGTCTGTCCCAAGTTCCAGTGGACTTCCAGCAATGGGGACTAAATGAAGATCATCTACGCCATTTGCTATACTATCACTTTTTCTAACCAGTTTTCCTCAACAGTATTTTGGCACTTCCATGGTGGGCAATTCCCCAACAGTATTCAAATAAACAGTAAATAGAAAATCATAAAAATAACTCCAATAAACAAGACCTTTAAAAGGGCAGAGTTAGAAGAAAAAATACTGACTGTTTTCGAAGAAGTGTGCAGCTCTCAAGGTGATGGCTGGTGTTCTGGTGGGAGACCCAATCCTAATAGTAAGAACAACAGAAACACAGCTTATAAACAGGCCTCATTAACATTAAAAATGCCAAGCGCTTAAGTATCTCAACTGTGATTGTCTGAAAGTACAGATATATTCTATCCAACATTACAGCAGCTTTAAAAAAGTTCCACAGATTATGTGCTCACAAGAACAAAATATAACAGGTGTCTTGAAATCTTCAGCCAAGGGCTGTCATCCAAAAATCAGGACCAACAGTTGAATAACGGCTTTGTTATCTGTGTAAACATGTATCATATGGACAAAAATCACGATTCTCTGTAATTACTACTGACATCATGGGTAACTTGAGTTGGGGTTACAAGTCTTTTTCGTGAAATATTAACAGATTACATCGGAATGCCAGTAAAAGACAACAAGGCAAAAAACAAAAGATCTTGATAACACGATGTCTGGTTCTTCAGTCTTGTGTGGTATCCAAAGTGTCTTGCGATATCGTTCACCTCAGCAGAGGTCAAAGGTATTGATCAGGATCAAAACACAAGGTGAGACATCATATCATGAAGATATGAAAAACTTGGATGAGAAGGAAGCTCTTCTATTTTAATTGGCAAAAATGTGAAATTTATCGTCCAGATGGTCAAAAAAATGTATAACTGCTGAATGCGTGGTTCATGAAGTATGACGATGGCCGGTAACTTTGGGCCCGAAGTATTCTTGATGATTTCTTTGTTGGGACAGAAAATTACAACAAAATAGACAAAAAAGGGGAGCTGTGCTCCATAATATCACAAAAAGTGATACTTTTGAGTATATTGTTTAAAAATGCTTTAACTAAATAGACAAAGTTGGACAAACGGCAAAAAAAAAAAACAAGAAGTGAAACCTTCATTTCATCATCTTCTGAGTCTTTGACAGTCTTGGTTCCTTTTTCAACAACAGTCTCTGGAGATGGTCCCATCTTATCAATATACATCAGCAATGCAACAGACATTAGGCATTGGAAATCTGGCATTAGCCATTACACACCAATTACTTCATCTGTTTTAACTAGATAATGATGTTCATAGCAAGTTTAAAGACAATTAGTAGTAAATAAATATAAATCAGACATAGAAACCTTCAACAACAGACTGCAGCACATAACATTTAGGTTTTTTTTAAAATATTGTGTATTTGCATGAATATATTGGGGACATAGTGTTTAGATATATTAAGAAAAAAATAATGTTTAGTTCTCACTCTTCATTTCCTTTTTATTTGGAGATATTGGTTTCAGAAAACAAGTGCGTACTGAAAGTACATTAACAGGAAACAGATGTCTTCCTGTAATCAAATTATAATTGTTTTGAAGATGAAGTTTCAGTTTTGTTTCAATTAAACTCCTTCGAACATACAAGATGCAGTCTTTGCATTTTTCCTGAAGAATACTTTATCTATAGCAAAAGTAACACTTCTGGGGTGCAGCAGCTCTGTTTGAGGGCTTAGCTTTGTCCTGTTAGAGTCCAGTACAGACCAGTTGGAGCTGAAGCTGGAGAGATGTCAGAGCAGGTCACTGAACCCCAAACTGCCTGGGGCACCTAACCATATGGTGGTGCGTTGTTCTGACATCTCTCCATAGATTAAAACAGGTCCTGGAGTCCTGTTTGAGCTCATGTTTTTGAAGTGCAAAAAATGTTCATATTAGACTTTCAAAAACAACAACAATTAAAATTGGTATTTTACAATCAAAAAGAAATATTCTAATTACTGAAATCAAAGGCATCAAAATTCTGAAAAGGCGACAGAACAGAGTGCATTCTTCCACTCACCTTCATTTGAGTAAATTCTTTGTTACACAGAGAACAGGTATGTGGAAAGATTCTTGGTGAGGCAGCTGCATAGTCCTGCATCATGTCCAGTGTTGGCAGACCCTTGAATACTGCCACCTTTGCTGGAGGCTGCCAGTGAGAAGTTGGCAGTGTAGTGTGATTGAAGCTCATCGACTGTTGCATGGACTTTGAGGCATCTATGATGTTGGGTATGACAACAGCAGATGGAACTGATTTTGCAACAGAAAAAACTGGAGGCCACATCACTTGCCCCTTCTGCTTCTGCTCCTTCTGTTGTTTTGATTGTTGCTCCGCTGGCTGCTTCTGCTTTTTCATCTGCACAGCAACTGTTGACCCTTGACTTCGAATTTTACTCTGATCCTTAGCACAACTGTTATTATTACTGCCAATGAGCACTAGGCCAGGTCTGCCAGGATGCACACCATGGAGCAGATTGGCATGTGGTTGGGCTTTTGACGTCGACTGGCGATCTAACAATGGTTCTTTCAAAGGACCAGGTTTGGAGGCTCCTGTTTTGACAACTCTGATGCTTGTGTCGTTCTTTGGCACAGAAAAAAGGCTGAGGAGTGTTTGGGAGGTCTGCAATCGTTTCGTCTGATCATGGCTTGGGGGAGCCACATATTTCAGCGCTGAACTGTCTGAAGAGCTGAGAGTGGTAACAGAAGTCGCTTGGTGACGGGAAGAACCAAAGGAACTGGTTTTCACCTCAGCTGTATGTTTTTGTAGAGGTCCTCGACTGTTTTTGCTAGTATCACAAGTGTCCATCAGCAACATACCTCCACCCCGCCCACTGTTAGCCTTGCTGCACCTAGTCAGTCCAATCTCATCTCCAACCCCTCCTGTATATTTGCCAGTATGTCCATAGTCAATCACTTTACTTGGCTGAAGAACAGCTGATGCGATTTCTTCTTGGCGCATCCCTGACCCCCAAGGAGTACTCAAACTGTGACTATCCATTTGACCGACATTTCTGGTGGGCTGGGGATCAGGGTACGGTTTTGACTGACATGCAGTTGTAGCCCTCGTGTCCTTCTGGATACGGATTTGGCGTAAAATGAATGGCAGGTTCTCAGGTGTCATCTGGTCATCAGGGTAGGCGATGAGATGCTCCAAGTCCTCTTTTTCAAGTCCAAAGCGCTGAAGGATGTTGGCAGCGGATTCAGATGTATACTTGGGTTGACTGGACACTGTAGGGGCCACAAGTTTGTCTGAGTCTGGACAGTCATAATCACCTAACCCTGGAATGGACTGCATATTGTGATCAGATGATGAAGAAAATTCAGTGTCATCAGCAGTGGGCTTTTTGTAGTTTGACAACCAATCCCAGGAGCTTTTGCCACTTCCCACATCTGACTGTCTATGTCCCAAAGAGGCAGAGGCTGACGACATTGGGTGTGAGTCCATCCTTGTATCTGAGGAGCGAAACTGATCCCTTTGAAGGCCTGTACAATGAGTTTCCTCATCTATAGGGTGATGCATGGGTTTGCCAAAACAACTCTCCTCTCTGGCTTTGCTAATATGCATCTCTATAGATTTTTTTATATTCTCCTCCATTAGGGCCCTACTCTGTTCAGACCCATAGTTCATTGACTGAGACATCGGCGTTGAGAAGATTCCTCCAGTGTTGTCAGGAATTGCAGAGGACGCTCCGGAAGAACTGAAGCTGGACCCAGGTCCAAGATAAGATGATGCCATCCCAGGGTCCCTTTCTGCCTGTGTAGTGGATAATCCATACTGCCCCTGGGCAGAACTTTGGTTCCTAGAGTCAAAGGGGTTATGTAGGTGACGGGACATGTTTACAATCTTCAGAAGGTTAAGGAGATTGATGGCAGCAGCAGTTGGGGAAGGAGGTGTTGTAGGTATGTAGGGAGCAGGTGTGTTGGAGTTGCCTTTAAAGGTTGCTGCTCGCCTGCCAAAAGCGAGAACGTTGTTGATCTGCGTCACTGCTAACTGGGCTTTCAGTTGAGCCAGCCGCAAGGAGGCAGCCTGCTGACCAATCAGGAGCGAGCTCCCTGGCAGTGCTCCTAGTAGAGGGCTTGTTAGTTGCCCTAGAGCAGAAGTGGCACAATGCTCCGATAGCAAAGAAAAGCTGAAAAATCAAAAAACAAAGGAAGGGGTTATTGATTGGCAATAGATCTCAGCTTCTTATGGGTAAAGTCCATTATGTGGAAGGTTGTGTCACGAGATGTCCACTCTGCTGCCTCCTGTTGGATACACACTCACATTCATTTATTTCAGTTCCTGGTCTTCACTAGCAAGAAAGGAAAAACTAACGGAGAGACAAAAAGCAACAAAGCACAGATAAAGACAAAAAACAAGATAACTGCTGTTAAAGCTTCAACAGACAATAATACTTCTTTATAATTCATTTTCCATTTCACACCCAATTGATCACGCTTGAAAACACTGCTTAATGCTGTTGGGGAATCATAGACAGTCTTCATAAGAATAAACTTTCAATACTCTAAATTTAAAATAATTTATTGGGTTAGAGGTTCAGTAGTGTGATAAAGTATAAAATTACAGAGTTGGTTCGCATGCTTTACAATGTGATGGAACAGTAGAAGAAAGTCCTTAACCTCAGAAACCTATAAGATCACAGAAGATCGTAGAAGATCCAAGAAGAGCAGTAGGGTTCTGGCTATTGCATTCCAAAACTTTTCAGGGACTACCATTCCCCTTCCATCGAATTTAACAAAAAGACAATTATGCAGATTATGAGATAGTAACTCATATCATAAGATACAGTGTTGAATTCAATTTTCCCCTCAAGGCTTCCACTCATTACAGACAAAGTGTCCTGCTCAGCTGCTCAGAGCCAGCCAGCCAGCTTTGGGGGAAAACCAGACTTTCTGGAGGAATAAACACCCAAAGTTACATCAGATAATGCTCTGATCAGGAGCAGAGCCGGTGAAAATTTCTTTGTAACATTTGGAATTAAAAAGTGGATTTACTGTCAATGCTGATTTGAGGTTTATCAACCTTATCAACCTGACTGCAGCAGTGATCCCCGGAGGTGAGCACCATTGGCAGGTATTTATGTTCTGTAATGCTATCTGGAGCTGGAGGGGAAATTTACTTTACTTCATCAAAGTTTTATTTATGTCACGTATAGTTTCATTTGCTGACTCCCTTCTTCTTTCTTTGACCCTCTCTAAGAAGATACAGTGACAGGCGGCCAAATGATACACACCATTACCTTGAGTAAACTCGAGGATTTCTCTGGGTTTGAACATTGTTGGAATCATTTGGGATATTGTACACAACTCAAGAAAATATATAACAACTTGGGAGTCCTTTTATATCCGAATGCAGAAATTTTACATATTGTATCATTAAAAATGGCTATTTTGTGTCAGAAACAGTAAAAGATGATAAATAAAATACCATGAGTATGAAATGAAACCATCAAACTTATCATAGGATTGAGTCAACACCAAGTCTAATTACAGTGTTATTTATTGCTGAAATACTTCCATTAAATATGTTATGTTTTCCATTTTCCATTTCTAATTTCATTGGAAACTTACATCTTTCAGAAAATGTACATGAATTTCTAAATATGCTTATGGATAACAACCCCAAACACACTTTAAAGCTTTGCAGGAACTACCTGAAGACCAAAAATGACCTAGGAGTTCTGACTGTCATGGACTTTTCTCCACAATCACCTGAACTTCAACCCCATTGAACATGTATGGGGATACTTGAAGACTGAGAAAGCCAAACAAGAAGCTTCATGGAATACTGTCAAATAATGCCGGGAAAACATGAGTCATCAGGTTTGGCAAAAACTTGTGGAGTCCATGCCAGGTCAAGTGCATGCTGTCATTAAAGCAAAAAAGGGGACCTGGCAAATACAATATATTCAGAAACTCATGTACATTTTTTCAAAGATTCAACTTTTTACTCAAACTGTTCAACACTACCAGTATTTTGTAGGCATAGACAGATTAACAGGGCAATTATTGAGCATTTTCAGATTATCGGTATCTGTGAAAATGGAAATATTCAAGTACAGTCCCTCAAAATTGTACTTGTGTTTATCTAGACTCACCGGATAGTCGTCTTTTCTATTCCTCACTAAGTCAGAGGGGAGAAGCTCTGCAGTAACTTTCCACTCATTTGTTTTTTAAACAGATAACCATCTATGGTGTGGATATAATCGGTGGGAAGGTTCGGAAGTAATTGGCTTGGCAGTACACTGTGTTGTTACGTTGTTCCTCCTCGATCAAGTTGGTATAAACTACCTAAACTTAAGTCATCATTGGTGTCTCTTGAGTCTTCTTCATCTCTCCTGAATGGTCAAACGAGCCGGAATTGCACAACCTCAACTAAATAAACAAACTCTCTTCTCTTTCTGAGTTTGGATTTCTTCTCCAAAACTACAGAGTGCCCCTTTAAAAAACAGTACTTTAAGAGTTAAGACTTGCAAATAACTATGAGCTGATTTCTAATTATCGGTATTCGCCCTGTAAAAGCCACATTTGTTGACCTCCAGTATTTTGACTTGTGGGTTTCCATTTACATCAAATCACTGTGATTATTAAGCAACTGACACAACATGGTGACACATGTCAGCACCATGTCAGTAGGCTAACACATGATGCTGGTTTTTCCAGGAGGGGTTAGACGTCTTGAAACCACTCAACATGTCTTGGTCTAACATGGAGGAACAAAAACGCCTCAGAAGTGAGAATAAACCTTCATTTTCCAGCTGCGTCACATCAGCACACTCAGCAACAACAGAGCAGACTGGTGCTCGTTAATGACTGACCGAGGAGTTCAGTTAATATTGATCAGGTTTGAAGGTCTTCTACACGGCGGTGTGGCTGTCAGAGACCTGCCACAGGCCTGAGACGAAGCGTCCGTGGTGTTAACATTAACTACATCCCAGATTTACGATAAACATACAAGCACAAACTCTCCAATCCGGTCGGGAGTCTGTCATGTCTCACTAGCTAAACTAACTTTACCTGCTCCTCCTAGCAAGTGCTACCGGAAGTCTTGAGGAAGACCGGCTTAAAAACAGACATTTAGAGCAACTATTAACGTTTTAAGTACGTAATGTTTCGTTTTAATATCATACGTGTGTCATACCTGGCGTTACTTGTGTTTATCTCGGCGCTTAGATGAGCTGAAACTCATCTCCGAGCTGCGGTCAGGATACTGACATGCAGCCATCTTCACACCCGCGAAGCAAAACGGTGAAAACTTCCGGTGTGGGCGGCCGGCCTTCAGAGTAAAAGCACGGGCGTTTGGATACAATATGAGAAAGGAGGGATTGATTGATTGATGGACTGACTGATTGATATCTGAATAAATACTAATACTGATATCAGTATAGCTGTGAGATTATTTTGTTTGCATTAAAATAGAATTAAAGTACTAAATGAAAGTACATTTATTGTCCAGGTTTATGCTTGTTTTTAAAGTGGCACTATGTAGTTTTAGAGACGAAATTCAAACTCAGTAATGATAAAAAACCTCAGAAATATTAATATTTGAAGTGAGTGAATGTAAGTGAATATACAAGCTGTTCTCTGAGGAAAAAACACTGTTTGAACACAGAAAGGTGGCAGAGTCCACCACATATAAACAAAGTAAAACAGTATGAAGTGGTGTTTAAGTTTAAGGTCAGTTTGTTTATTCGGTCGTGAAAACAAAGAGAGTTTGTTTATTTCGTTTGTTTAGGCATAAAAAAAATCAATCAGTCAATGTTTCTCTTTTGATATAATGTAAATAAAATATAAACTGTTTTCTTTTATCGATAAGTGTATATACTATAAAACTGTTACTGTAAATAAAAATATATTGAAGGTAATATATAATAAATAAATACATGTTAATAATCTAGACTCTCTCATCTCATTTTCTTCTACAGATAAGCGGAAGAAAATGAGATGAGAGAGAATCTAGTTATACTAACATATTAGTTAATTGCCACAAAAGTACTAAGAAAAATTAAAGTAATAACAAGTTTGGAAAAACCTTTAATATGAAAATATTTGGAAGCCAATGCCTAAGAAAGGAAAGAAATCTAATATGTTCACGATTAAAGTGATGACGAAGTGTTTCTGTAGCTTATTTTACTTCCTTTTTACATGGAAAGGGGAAAAAATGGCAGAAGTAAATGTGCCTCATCGGGATTGTACCACACAGTGGCGCTGTTCTCACAGGAATTAAGTTGATCTGGTATTAATTTCTCTATAAACATATCTGAATATTTGCTACACATAGTGTGCAGTAAGTTTTTAAGAGCTTTTTCTCTGAAACAGCTGCTTGTTGTAGCTGAAAACGTCACTTTAAGCTGTGAGAGTGAAGCAAAACAGTTAAGTTGTGCAATAGATTCAGGTGATTGTTTTTCTGTGGCTACAAATTTCATGTAGTCAGATTGTTTTCATACATTCTTAACAACTTCCCAAGTTCCTCTGCACATGGAATATAATAAATCCTCCGCGGACGTTATGTGATACTTTAAATAAATGTTTGAGGTGATCTGAAAAGTTCTCATGACCACAAATATAAACACATGAAAACTTCCCATCAATTTCTGGCCACCTGAATGTATATCAGATAGTAACACGAGCCTTAAAAAGAAGGTGGTGAACTTTCCTGCTGCAAATAAAAACATGAATCAGCTGGGATTTGGTTGAGCTTAGAAAGCCAACGTCGACAGCCAATCACGTTCGAGAAACACTTCCAGACTCCCCAATTAGATCCAGCAAAACACAACAGGACACACTCGGAGCCAGCCAATGAGCTCTCAGTCTCTGATGATAAACAGTTATTGACTTTACAGACTGTTGAATCAACAGTTTATCAAAAGGTGATGATGAATATTTTCATTAAAGGATCATTCTCTGTTGGGTATCGCAGCAAATTAATAATATATCCCCTTTATCCCCTCCCCCGGACCACAGGGCTTAACACCTGACCACGACACAACAGCTGACTGGCAGCACCCCGTGTGTGTGTGTGAGTGAGTGTGTGTGTAGGAGTGTGTGTCTATGTGAGTCTGGGAGGCGGGGTCGAGCCAGAAGATGTTCGGTTTTATTTTCGGCTGTCATCGCTGTCCTGACACAGGTCTGGTCTCATGGCGGTGACCTCATCATGGAGCACACACACACACACACAATACTAGACTGCCCAGTTGTCAGAATAAATGTTTCTTCAAACCACAAATAAATTGAAACTTTACATTTTAATTTTTAGTTTCATGTTGTGACAGAAATAGAGATTTTGTTTTGACTTGAAATACCCGGTTCTGTCAGCACAAACTCAGCTGAAAAATGTCCCGATGACTTGTCAAAACTATGCCACAATCACAGCTGGAAAATTCCCAGACATCTCGTTAAAAATACGCAGTGTTGTAATAAAGACAGCTGGGAACGTCTTGTGTCCCCACAAAATATCAGGGTTTATTTCTATCAAATATGGCTTTTTGTTAAAGATATCCAGTTGTTCCCACAAACACAGCTGGAAAATGTCCCGACGTCATGTTAGAAATATCAGGTTTTGATGCCATGAATACAGCTGTAAAATGTCCCCAAACGTAATTTTAAATACCAAGTTCTGTCACCACAAACATGGCTGAAATATGTCCTCGCTATTTGGTAAAAATATCAGGTGTTGGTGCTACAAACACTTCAGGAAACATCCTGAATTCTTGTTAAAAATATTCTCTTTTTTGCTACAAGCACAGCTGGAAAATGTCCCAGTGCAGGGTTCAAATCTGACATTTTCCTTTGTTGCATGTCACTCCCTTTCTTCCCATTTCCTGTCAGCCTAACAAGATGTCCTGTCAAATAAAGCCATGAAAAGGCAAGAAACATAATTCAAGAATGGAAAATGTCCCGACTGTTGCTGAAATTACCTGTTTTTCTTCAATTGAAGTGATCTTGAACCATGGAGGTGTTGCACTGAGTACATATAATCTGAATGTAACATGCTACATATTGTAGAAATGTTGATTAAGATACGTGTGAAACATATTAATTCAGTTTGTGGTCTGATGACTGGTCATCAGATTTCCATACATCTGACATGGCAACTTGATCACATCAGAATGTAAATACTATGATCTATGACTGAGGACTAACACTATGTTACCTGTTTACGCTCTTATGTGAGCCATTCATCTGTATCCCCACATGAATGTGCAACATCTACGTCCCACGCCCAACAACACAAGGTCAGATCCCCGCTAATGATCCCAACAATTCTGGCTGGAGGCAACCTGATGCCCGATCAGTGACGACGGACGGACGGCCGCCGCCGCCAAAACTGACGAGTTATGTGAAATCTCAAATTAGCATCAGTCCTCAACCCTGGGAACTTTCCAGAAAGATTAACAAAATTAACAGACATTTCTTTTATATGGCAACATCTGCTTAAAGTTTGCTAATGTTGGCTCACATTAACCCCAATAAACAAGAAGTGGCAATAAGAAGACGCAAAACCTCTGAATGTACAGAATTGAGTGTGTAAAACATGTTTTATGGGTTATAAATTCATCTTTTCTGACTGCATGTCATATCTTCTCTTGCTACTTGCTACTTCCCCCATAATGTTCAACATCTTTCAACACTGCAGCTTTTATCACAGTTGTTATTTGCTGTGGTCAAGTTAAAACCCTTATTATGACTCCTTTCAGCTGCCCAACATCGCCCAACATGTCACCCAGCCACCTCTGACTGTCAGCTTTTATGTTATGTGGTCACCTCAGCTTCTCCCGGGAGTCCCTGTGCTGTCTGGGCGACACGCCCAGCAGTGGACAGATGGGTTTCTGAATCATCAGGCGATTGGGGGGGGCGGAGAGTGCACAAGGTAACCCACACCGGGCAAACCCTGCTGCTGCATATGTCAGGGTCATAAATCTGCCTGCAGCGCTGGTAGTTTAATACACTGTGATATTATTGCTGGACGATCTGAAGGAGACGGCAGACCGATCTGGTTTCAATGATAGTGTCGATCGTGTATTGTCCTGCAGGAAAAATTCTGACTTATGCCTTAGGTTTTGTGTTTTCTGCCTTACATGATATTCACGTATCTTTAATTTTGTCAATGTATTGTTCTATTAAGCTAGCGGTAAGATAGAGAAGTCCCCTAATGCCTTGTTTTCTTGAGTACGAGTTCAACGCTTGGAAGTAAACATTTTTACCAAAACTCTACTTTTAACATATCTAGATACATCTCAACTATCTAGACCAGAAGTAAACAAAGTTTGGGCCTGAGGTGGTTAAGTTCTACATTATGCTTCATTAAACTGACGTAATTTTATGAGGTTTTGCGCTGAAGTCTGTTTCCCATTGATCTGCAGTCAATGCTGCAGGTTAAGCTCAGTACAGGAAACAATTCTACGTTGTCTTGATTGAAAATATCATAAAACTCAAAAACATTTACATTTAAAAGTCTTTCTGAAGTGTTAAAATCTATTCGTTTTATCTGCTTCCTTGAGTGGATACAGTGAGAGCCGCTGCCGTCCTCAGAGGACCAGTTAGCAGATGGCCTTAATAAACGCTGATGAAAATAAATTGCCGCTGGCTCAAACCGAGAGTTGCGGTCACTCAGCACCAAACAGTCTGGACATCTGAGTGTGCGTCGGTATAACTGACACACACACATGCAAGTCTGAGACGGGTAAATTGTTTATTGGTAGTTGGACCGTGGGCACAGAGCTGTGATAAGATATTTAAAGCAGTTGCATCGACATATCATCATTACGTATGTTTCAGAGCCTTCCAGTATGTGCATGTGATGTGCTGGTGATAAATACTGAACATTTATTAATTTATATAGATCTGTTTAAGAATTTCAGTTGTGAGTCTGAAAGCCTCATGAAGGTCAAGTCCTGGTAAAGTTTCAAGTCTTCATTTTTTTTTTTACGACTTGAAGTGGCTTGCGTCCCGGTCTCCAGCACAGGAGCCGTTAGCAGCAGCTGTTACGAATGTCCAAACTCGGCCAAGTTATAATCTGAGTGTTTACTACATGGAGATTCATCTATCACCATAAAAGCAGGTTACACCCCACAAGCTGCTTCTTACACAGAGATAAGTTGTTGCGAAACATATACACCTACAAACTGCCAGGTGTTAGTAGCAAACTGGCCCGACTGATAAAGCTAATGTTAGCTTGCTAATACGTTTGGTAAGGAGTCAAAGAGTTGATACAGTGATATAGTTGATACATCTGACCTGACAGAGAGTTTTATGGCCCTGCTAGTCTGCTTGACAACAAGAGAGATGGAGTCTTGGGCCATCGTGAATTTCCTGTTCTATCACAACTCAAAAGCTAGAATGCTATCTATGGTTTGTGCTTGGGTCTTTGTCGCCATTGCAGCTATATGCTGATGCAGTGGATCATCAGCTGTAGCTGCCCTGGTAAACACACCACCCACTTTGACCATCGCAGCTGCTTTGTCTGTTCTACCAAACAAGCCCAGAGATGCTGGATGAGTCCCCCAGCAAGGAACAGCAGAACACCAGATGAGGGACCGAAAAGGTCGGTGTGTTTACTGGGGAAACTACAGCCCAGAAAAACAGACATTACCAAAGCTAAAGTTTGAGTCAAGCATAGAAAACGCAACCAGTGACAGGTGAAGTAGGGCGGGTCTTACAAAAACTGTGTTGGTATCAATAACGCACCTGCACCTCATCTAAGCTAAAATTGAATGCTCATCTTTTGTGTCCATTATAGCAAACTAGCTAGCCAGTGACAAGTAAAGTGAGACAGCCGTTGGATGGATATACAGGTGGTTTAGTGTAAAGGATGAGTGTTAATTGAAGAATCGACTTCTTATCAGGATTTCTCAATGTAACTGTTCAGTTTAAGGACACAGCCATGAGTTCAGGAGTTGCTTCTCTAATAGGAAGATAGGATTTTTTCTCACCTTTGAAATTAAGATAGGACAACCAATTTGTAAACCTTGATGTAACGAGGCCCTCAATGCAAGCTGTAGAACGTTTATCTGTAAAATTTGTAAAACATTATTACAAAACACGTTGCTGGTTTGACCCAAAACCCTTAAACTCAATAAAAAATGGTTCTACAAAACTGCAATTTGCACCTTAGCTTAACTTGCAACTACTTGTGCTACTCTTAAATGCCAAGTGTGAGAACTGAGACAGGCCTACAGCGTGAGTCCTCTCCTGTAAAATATTTTGCATGTTTTCTCTCTGACCTCACAGGGAGCTCGAATGAGACGGACAGCTGAAAATGATAGTGGATACTGAATCTTGAAGAGCAGTGTGAATATGTGCGTGTGTGTGATCACTGCGGCTTCGCTTATAGCCGAGGAGACTTTTCATCACCGGGGAGGTATGTGTCATTCTGTCTCAGACACACTCTCCTGACACTGTATCAACTGATATGGCTTCAAGACTTCTACTATTTTAGGAGACAGAAAATATATTTCAATTGTTTCAAAGGCAGCAAAGTAATAATAATCTAACTCTTATGATTTGAACTCTAAATTTAAGATGGTTCTTTTAGGAATACAAAAACATTATCTGTCTCTCTGGAGCCTTTCTACCTTCTCTCTTTGTTCTTGCAGTTTTAAAATCATGTCACTGACTTGCAGCTTTGTGCGATGACATCCTGTCTACAGTTATCACAGTTAATAACTGGATACTGAGGCTGGACTGGCTGGTTGACCCAGAAACTCTTTTCACAACTGGATGAGCTAATGGAGTCCAACACAATGTGACCCGATCGTCAGGAGATCGCTCGGCTCAAACACACGATGACAAAGTGTTTAATTCAACACAAATCGGTGCCTTGGTGTTTTTTTTAGAGGGGAATTTTTCTTTGTTAAGGGACGACCATGAAAAAATTTGATCATTTATGGCCTCTGCACACTTCACATTGCATTCAATCAGCTGCAAGTATCTTAGACACCAAGCCAGGCCCATCATACTCATGACTTTATATATGGAAGAGGGAAATTTACCAAACTGTCAACGACTCATGATCCTCCAAAGAGATAACATTTTAATGAACTTTTTTACTATATTTCCACATATGTAAACAGTAGTGTTGAGAGGGCACTGTGCTGATTGGTTGGGAACTCAGTAAGCGTGCATTTTAACAAGACTTAGATGAGATTATTGAGACCATTCTCATGTATGTGCAGGAAATATGAAGCTAAAGCAAGCAGCCGGCTAGCTTAGCTTAGCCCAAAGCCTCATGAGAAATAACACTGTGTAATCATTAAATTAGAAGAGAGACAAAGCAGTTCCTCTCAAGTAAAGAATCACAGCTGTTTGATAATATTGTGAACAAATATCGCTGTCTGCACGTTATTTAATATTTTTAGAGAATCATGTCACCACTCACTCCAAAAATCAAGTGCAGTTTGCTCGTAACAAGAGTTGGAGTTGACAACACACATGACAAGAATATTCTCTGGATCCACACCGATGCTAAACTTGAAGCAGTGGAACCAGTAAAACTAGCGAGACCGAAGTAAGGACCGCTCGGAACGTCGTGTTAAAGCGTTAACGGTCGACAGGTGGGAGGGAACACCGTGAGCAGAGAACAGGACACTGAAAACAACCCTGTAAACTTGGAGTGTTTGTGCGTTAAGAAGGAAGCGGTGAAGAAATGAGAACACTAATGTTAGTGAAAAAGAGGAGAAAATGGATCCTGGACAGGAGGAAAAGCAGCAGCTGCACGTTTAAATCCACCTGTCGACTCTTTCTAACAGAGACGCACTGTGACAATCACACCTGCCACATTCCAAAAACCAAAACCCTCTGGAACATTTACGAGGTGTTTGGTCATATGGTGAATGTGTAGGCTAAATGTGTGCGTGACTGAGACGACGTCATTGCAGAGGTTGCGGAACAAGGTCACTGTGTTTTTGAACTGAGGGAGCTTTTGGTTTCCACAATGTGTTTATTTCTCTTTTCAAGAGATTCGTCATCAGCTACTGTATTGAATATCTTTCTAATAACATGGCATCAGATTACTGTGTGTGATGTTTCGGTGGCTTGAGAATCATCTGTGGCATCTTTCGGTCCATTGTTTTGGTTTTACAACATGTTTACTGCCTTGGTTCATTTCAGTAAACATTTCAGTAAACAGAGACATTAGACAAACACAATGACATTTCACACAACACAACATTTCACACAACAAAACATTTCACACAACACAGCATTTCATACAACACAACAACATTTCACACAACACAACAACATTTCACACAACACAGCATTTCATACAACACAACAACATTTCACACAACAACATTTTCACACAACACAACATTTCACACAATACAACAACATTTCACACAACACAACAACACTTCACACAACACAACATTTAACATAACACAAACTTTCATACAAAACAACATTTCACACAACACAACAACATTTCACACAACACAACATTTCACACAACACAACAACATTTCACACAGCACAACAACATTTCACACAGTACAACAACATTTCACACAACAAAATTCACACAACACAACAACATTTCACACAACACGACAACATTTCACACAACACAACATTTCACACAACACTTCATACAACACAACAACATTTCAGACAACATACAAACATTTAGGGAAATGACACAAACATAATGACAGTTCCCAAAACACAATTTGGAAAACAAAATCACAGACAAAACACAACATTCACTCAAGAAAACAACGTTGTGTTTTCTGAAATGTTGTGATCTGCAAGATAACTAACTAGTAGCAGTAACTACAGTTATGGAATAAAACTTTTATCCGTTATTTACCTCCAAAATGTAGTGAAGTATAATGTAACAAAAAAATGGAAATACTTTTTCGTCCTCAGCTACTGTATTGAATATCTTTCTAATAACAAGGCATCAGATTACTGTGTGTGATGTTTCGGTGGCTTGAGAATCATCTGTGGCATCTTTCGGTCCATTGTTTTGGTTTTACAACATGTTTACTGCCTTGGTTCATTTCAGTAAACATTTCAGTAAACAGAGACATTAGACAAACACAATGACATTTCACACAACACAACATTTCACACAACAAAACATTTCACACAACACAGCATTTCATACAACACAACAACATTTCACACAACACAACAACATTTCACACAACACAGCATTTCATACAACACAACAACATTTCACACAACAACATTTTCACACAACACAACATTTCACACAACACAACAACATTTCACACAACACAACAACACTTCACACAACACAACATTTAACATAACACAAAATTTCATACAAAACAACATTTCACACAACACAACAACATTTCACACAACACAACATTTCACACAACACAACAACATTTCACACAGCACAACAACATTTCACACAGTACAACAACATTTCACACAACAAAATTCACACAACACAACAACATTTCACACAACACAACATTTCACACAACACTTCATACAACACAACAACATTTCAGACAACATACAAACATTTAGGGAAATGACACAAACATAATGACAGTTCCCAAAACACAGTTTGGAAAACAAAATCACAGACAAAACACAACATTCACTCAAGAAAACAACGTTGTGTTTTCTGAAATGTTGTGATCTGCAAGATAACTAACTAGTAGCAGTAACTACAGTTATGGAATAAATGTAATGGAATAAAACTTTTATCCGTTATTTACCTCCAAAATGTAGTGAAGTATAAAGTAACAAAAAAATGGAAATACTCTGTTCAAGGACCTCAAGTATACTTTTTACCTTTATACACAAAAGTAAGTTATTTAGTTATTTATAAATGTTTGATTATTGGTTTCCAAAGCATATAATTGCAGTAAAACCCTACCTCATGTTTAATAAACTGTGAATTTACTGCGTCACCAAATAACTTTTTATATATTGGTAGACGTAAAAATATCAGAATTTGTGAAACACTTCTGAAGACTTGTGATTTTCCATCGATGGTCCTGAAGGGTTTGCTAACTACGAGCTAGAAAGAAACATCCACCCAAGCAAATCAAACCTCAACCTTAACCTCAATCTGCTGACACAGTCTCAAAATAACATTATTTTAACCTTGTGTGCCACCAATGTGTGTGTCAAAGGTAATGGCAGGAGATGCATATTAAAAGTTCAAATATAGACGACAGGCTTTTCTTCCATGCCTGTAAATTGCAACAAAGCAATAACAGGGAACAGAAACGCCCCAAAACTCTGTTTGCATGTGTGGCCGTAAATCAGGCTTTATATAAAATGTGATACAAGCATTGGATGACAGAGCTGCGATAAAACCTGAAAATAGAGACAAGAGGACATGGAGATAAATCAGATTTACTCTCTGACACACACACACACATATATAAACACTCCTAAATCCAGACGTCTAAATCCACAGCAACAGAGAGCTCAGAGCAAAGCCTTGCTTCAGACCGAAACTATTTCACACCTTGCATCAAACCAACTCTCTCTCTCTTTCCTTCATGCTCAATGGTGCTGTTTTTCTTCTTTTCTTCCACTTTTACGTTCTCTATTTCATCACCATCGCTCCCTCGCTTTCCCTTTTTCCATTCATTCCTTCTTAAACTCTGGTAATACTCACACACTTGCACAGTGGGGAGTCTTTTGGTGTTTACGTCGCTTTATACAGTTGACCCATCAAACCCCGGCCAAGGCTCATAATGGCCTCAAGGCATGGGATGGTAACACACTTACACACACAAACACACAATAATAAATGCCACCCCGGTGTATCGGCTGTCCGAGGAAAACTATTAAAAGCTTTTTTTGGAAGTAATGGTTCTAGTCCACCATTCAAGACTTTGTGCTACCAAAGGGAACAACCGCCGCTCTTAAAGGTCAGCAGAGTCATGAAAATGCCAGTACACAACCATAGTTGTAAAGCTAAATCCCTGTGCAGCATCACATTAAAGTCTGATATTGTAGATTCAAGAACTCGTGCCTTAGCAGAGTGCAGCTTTTGCACACCTTAAGGTCGACAGGTGTGTTGGAGAAGACCTGCTGACAGTGTTTTAGTACTTACAAGACAATTTGGAAAGCTGTCTTAAATAGAGTTTCTTAGGTTGTTGTCAATTAACTTAACTGTGAGTGAAGTGGACAGTATGCGGGAAAAGTTGCAATGCCACCATTCTCACTGCTGGTTTGTCAGCTGATATTACAACGCTGTGCCGCGTGGTATCAGTGTGTCATCACCACCGAAAGACTCGGTAGCATACTGTAGCATATTAATGTTGGCAAGCTACTATTTGCTTCTTTGCTTCTATCTTTCACCTTTTAAAGCAGCTGTAAAGAACTGTTATTTGCTTTATTCTGGCGGCCCCTGTGGACTAATACAATTCATAACCGTGACAGGATGATGGTGAAACTATGAGTTAATTCGTCCTCAGCGCTCTGTCATATAATTTTAATTTTATGACTTCCAACCTGGGTAGAGTCAGAATCCAACTTGGTATCGGTCATTAAGAATAGCTAGCTATATAAAACATAGTTGACCTTCTTATTTGTTTGCTTATATAGGTCATATAGAGTCACCAGTATTAAATCAAGACTGTTTCATAACCAGTTAATAAAAGTCCTTGTGTTACATTGAAGTCAAGGCCAATTTGAGAATAACATATATTATTAGATTATAAGTATTGATGTATTAATGCATGTATCACTTTAATAAAACAGCTGGTAAATGTGGAGCTTGTGAATTTACCCCTAAAGGATCAATAAAGTCTTATATAATATAATCATCTGCTTGTTGACTTTACAAAAAAGCATCCTAAGTCATCAAGTAAATGTAGTAATAGTATAAAACAGCTCAAAACTGTACCTGATGTTTCGTTATCGTTACATATTGCACATTACTGACGCAGGGTTTTAATCTCTGCGGGTGGCTTTGGTGATGTTTTCCAACATTTGACATTTGATTAAAAGAATCAATGAATGAAGTGATTTAAGAATGGACGAGTTGATGAATCTCTTGGTGACATGAACCAGATCAAAAAAAGCTAAACTGACATGAATGAAAACAAAAGATGATCAAAAACCGACTGACGCTGAAGTTAAAAGACGAGCGAGGAGCTCCTGGCATCAGCTGGCGTTGAGCAACACGTATACGCAACTTCATTGTTCCTGGACAGTATGTATGATATGCATAGCTGACGAAAACCCTTTAAAGCCTCGGATTTAGTCAGATGAGACACTCACACACACAGTTGTCTTCTTGTTTTAGCTATAGGCTCAGCAGGGTTAGCGAAGGTTAAGACCACGGGGCTATTTCACACTTGCTAATTGCTCCATATGCACAACATGGCCCATTCAGGAATGTGGCCCCATTGGTTTGGACTCAAAACATCATTAGACAGTTCTAAGCCTGCACTAACATTTACTCTTTCCTTATTTCTAAAAATATGATTACATATTTCAACAGCTGATGCAACAACAAACTGTATAACTCTTCCTTACACATGCAGAAACAGAGATTGTCGTCCTCACCGGTGTGCAGGGTGGATGGTGTTGCTGGTGTTCAGGAGGTGGTTGGGTTTACCCGCAGCTGAGTTGCGGGTGGCGCCGTTCATCCTCTGTGTTTTTGGGCGACCCGTGTCCGCCGGGGCCTGCTGTGGAGAACCACCGGGCTTCGTTTCCTCCAACATTACAAATACATGCACACAAACACACACACACACACAGACACAGGTAGGTCCAGTAAACACACACACACACACACACACACACACACACACACACGTCTACCTTCAAATGATTCCAATTTTTAGGGCAGGAAACACAAAAGAAAGATATCAAAAATGTAGGAAGTAAACTGTTAAAAGAAGACTTTTCTCTTCTTATATTGCTGCAATTATTTTCCACGTTTGATCAACGAGTATGATCCAAAAGTAATTCCACAAGAAGGAATTCCTGAGGTTGTCAAATCTTGCAGTTCTGGAAATTTAAGGCAGCAGATCCGCTTTCACAGGGTGCTTGAGTTGAATTCGTAACCAACCGATTTTAAAAAAGTAAAAAACAACAACTAATAAATTAAAAGTAAACAAACTATCTGAGTAAATCTTCCCAGTTCCCCCGAAACACATTCGTCCTTTGACATCCTCCGTATTCCGGAATTTCAGGCGTCCCTGAGAAGCAATGGGGTTCCGGAACTCGGGCGGTTCAGATTTCCGAGGGGCTTAAGCCGTTTGGTGGCTCAGCGGGATTTGAGCCGCCAGAGACTGAGAGAGGCATCGGCAGAGACTCAACGTCCCTCTGAGCCAGCAGCTGGAGAGGGGAGGGAGATTCAGAGAGAGAGGAGACGACGGAGAGGGAGGAAGCACTGAAGTCTTTACTGGAGGATGTCTATTTCCTGTAACTGTCATTTATAAAGCACCTTTCAAACAAATCAAATTGTGATTCAAAGTGCTTTACAGGTGATTGAAAAAACAGGTTTTAGAGACGAATACATACCAATTGCAATAAAATAAATGGTTAAATAATTAAAGATTAAGTAAAGCATGTTAATTACATCTGAGCCAGTGGTGCATTTTTTTTAATTAATTGATTTTATCAGCAACAAACACGTTGAACATCAGATCTGATCGTTGGTTACATGCAGGTAAATATGTGTATAACATACTTTTACTTGTACTTTCCATACAGTAACAGTCATGAAAACAATATGTAAAATCTCCAGAACTACATAATGCACCTTTAAATGTACTCAAGTATGGAAAGTGCCAAATATTAGTAACTTTCTTACGTTACATATTCATGAAGCATTATTGACTTTAAAAGTTCTAATATAATAATATTTTGAAAATTCATTAACATTATCCAGTATGACATTTTTGACTGGTGTCATCAAATGACTCTAAATTAAAACACATAAAATAAATTTTTTGAAAATGAGATTTTAAAAATGAGTAAATAACATCCTCATAAAAGGTAAAAACTACATTGATCTGCAGTTTTAACCTATTTAAATTTTTGGTCAACTTGAAACCTTATTCGTCACTGAGCGTGTAAACAAACTCAATTTGATACTGTTCTACTTTGTTTACATGTGGCGGACCCTGCCACCTTTCTAGCTTCAAACAGTGTTCTCAGAACCTTATTTTTCTTCTGAGAGAAGCTTGTTTATTCACCAACAGAAAACGTAAATATATCTGAGTGTGTATTACCGCTTCATTGTTTTAATATTCAAATTGATTGAGTTTGAATTTCATCTCCAAAACTACGTGGTGCCCCTTTAATATCAGATACTTCAGGACTTTTCCCCAACTACTATTCATGTGTGTTACTTATATCTTTGCTTTTACTCAACTATAACTTTTGGCAACTTTTAAAAAAAAACACAGAGCAATTTGATAGGCATGAAGTTGGACCCATCTGTGAAAGCTGAACTAGGGACAGAAGACATAAGATTATCTCGACCATCACTGTGGTTTTATAAGGAGTTTTAATACAAAGTGATAGTTGACCTTGAAGTTCAGTGGTTGACATAATAATACATTTCACCTGTTAACTTACCTGGCGCACTCAAAAAAGAGATTGTGGTCTTACATCTGTACACAGGATGAAGACGCAACAAATATTTTATGCATCGCCAGACTGATAATGAAGGTAATTCTTCAAAAGACACCATCCTGTGTCCAACCCTCATTCCTTTATAGGGATAAATGGATCTAGAATTTCACAGCAGCTGGTTCTGACTTCACAAACGGACTAATCAACATGTTGATGGTCGTGATGAGCAGCAACCCACAACGGTGGAGACACATGAAGACGGCGCAACTGTTTGAACATGTGTAGAAAGAAAAGAGGCAGGTCTGTTTCTCTTGAATGTGTTGGCTTGTTAATAAGCTAACATTAGCATGCTACATGGGCTACAGCCAAGAATATCAGGATATCAGCTCTGTTTTTTTACTCTAGATGTAAATATCTATACATATAATAATAATAAACTAATTCAGACCATAAATGTCTGCACAAAAATATATTTCTATTCATAAATCAGTGTGTGAGTAACGACGCACCATCTTACAGTGACAAGGATGGTTGATTCTCAAGTTTTCTGTAGAATTAAGCTGATCATGTTCTGTGTGCTTGTTGTGTTGTCATCCTCTTACCGCCTGCTGACCTCTGGTGGTTCTTGGTGGTAAGTACAACACAATACAAGTGGTTTACTGATTTTCTTATAACACATGTACATTTTTTCTTTTAAATAACATCGTCACAATGATGGGGAGAAATAAAGCTAACTTGCAATCTTAAGGTTTGAGGTTAAACACTTCTCATTTGTTTACAGTTTTGATAGTTAAATTTGGTTTTAACCTGCTTACCGTCTCCTTTAAATGTGATTATTTGTTCATTTTCAAACTTTTAAATATGTTACAGGTTGTATAAATTGGTGCAGGTGTCTGTAAAAACCCCTAATCGCTAAATCGAAATACTGTAACACCTACTTTTGGTGAGTGTTTGAGCTGTCTTCAGGTACAAATGCGACCAACGTTTACTGGAAACGTTTACTGTGAACTCAGTAGGAACAATTACTCTCAATACTGGTGATCTTAACAGTTTCCTTCATAAATTGTGATATATTGTGATAAATATTACTTATTATTTGAGAAAAATCACCAAATCCCTGAACTATAAATGCAAATAAGAGACATTTGAGACAGAGAACCTTGTTAAAAGTATTACTTTGTTTCACATTATACAAAAAAAACAAAACAATCCATCCACCTGAATAATATTGACAAAAACATACAGTAGTAGTACATCAGTACAATGTAGTGCAACATGTTTCACAGTCAGCGGGTACTTTACATTAATCAGCCACAAGAGGGAAGCGACAGCTCTGATAATTCTGTACAGTCCAAAATATTCAACATCCACTGAATATATTTACACTTTAACAGAGAACGAGTCACTGGAACAGGCTGAAAGAGTGTGTCAGCTCACTTTAGTTTGATTCAGATAACATGGATGATGAGTAAAAAGACAGACAGTGAATAAATAAATCGTTCTCTGTGTGCTTCAAGTGGTTTGTATCAGTTTGGGTTTTAGTTTTTTAAAAAAGAAGACATTTAGCAGAATGTGAAGATGTTTCCAGTCAAGTTTACACAATCAAATCTTTGTAATGTCATCAATCGTTTCATCAGCACAGAACGTTAAGCTTCTTTAATATGAATCCTTTTGAAATGAGATAAAAAACACTGTATGTAAAGTCAATGAATGCCCCTGAATCCCAGTGAGATGATCTGACATGATACTAGAGAAGATGCCACTCACTCTGAACTAATGCGCGTCTACTGATTTATACATTTCCCTCACCGTGTTATGTTTGTTATCTTTGTATTGTTTTTACAACAAGCCTGTACATTTGATCACACATAAACTCTCCTCTGATTGGAGGAAAGCCTTCCTGCATGATTATAACATTTACAGCAGTTAAATTAAGCACTTCGGACAAATAATCTGTGTCAGCAAACATATAAGAAATGTTCTATTTAGCGACCAATGCCCCAAAAGAAAATACATGTAGATACTTGTAAAATGATATGTTCACTTGATGTAGTTATTAAGATGTTTTCAGTAGTTTGTGGTTGAAGTTAATGTGCTGATCTCAGAGAAGCTGTTCAACCCAAGTTCAGAACTGATTGAAGAGTTTTATTCCAAAAGAGTTAGTTTAGTTTGACATTTTGAGAAATATATTAACTTGATTTGGGGAAATGTTTTACTGCATCATAGATTTTCCCAATCCCTACTACAGAGAGTAGCTAGTTAGCTTAGCATAAAGACTGGAAACAGGGGGAAAGAGCTAGCCTGCCTCTGTCCAGACCACAAATAATGCCACACATAACACCCAGTAAAAGTACAATTAGTTTGTTTGTCTTGTACAAAATAAAATAAAAACAAAAGATAACAGGTTGATGAAGTGAGCTGATTCAATGCTATGTTTTTATGCTAAGCTAACTGGCTGCTAGCTAATGCTGCGTATTTACTGCACATGTGTGAGTGTGGTATCAATCTTCTCATCTAACTCTCGGCG
Organism: Sparus aurata; assembly: GCF_900880675.1. Classification (NCBI taxonomy): domain Eukaryota; kingdom Metazoa; phylum Chordata; class Actinopteri; order Spariformes; family Sparidae; genus Sparus; species Sparus aurata. The sequence goes on along the minus strand of NC_044196.1, from coordinate 11,271,678 downwards.
AGAAAGTGAAAATGCTATTTTTCCAAAATGTCAAAATGTTCCTTTAAAAAGGTCCAGTGTGTAGGTTTTAGGGCAGAAATGGATTATAATATTCAAAGTTGTGTGTTTAAAAGTGAATAATTACCTGAAATGAGGAGTTGTTTAGTTGTTTTTAAACAGACTTAGATGCAAACGAGGGCCTTTCATGGTTTTTTGTCGTGAGGCGAGGGTTATTCAGTTAGTTGCGGTCTCAAACCTCACTGCTAGGTGCCACTAAATCCTCAACACTGGACCTTTCTAAAGGGGCTCATGGTTTATTTTACTTCCAAGTTTGAATCATTTTGAAAGTAGTACAGTGGATCTAGTTGTTACTGCCATTTGGAAAAAAAACCCTTCAATGAAGAACAAAAAATGTTAAAGCGAGAACAAGATAAGTGAGACAGAATGAGGATTTACGTCAAAGGTTGGACTTAATTTCATTTAAAAAATAGCAAAAATAAGCACATCTTGTTTCTTCCCTCCAGTTTGATTAGATTTAATTAATGTTTTCTCTTATTTGGTATAATTATATAACTTAAAGGCTAACTAACACACCTCCTCCACTGGATTTATTCCTCAACTGATCCATACAAATTGAGCCTACACTGATAAGAGTTAAGCTCTTATAATGATTTTTTCCGAAGAGGAAATTATAACTTTGGGGTGAAAAAATAATCAAAACGAACTTGTTTTTTTTAAATAATATTGTTGTGAACAAAACGACTGCTGGTAGCTCCAATCTAAAAAATAGCACCATCAGGCTTTGAAACAACATGGAAGAAAGCTACGGGGTGAAAAACAAATATTTAAATATCTAAAGTACATTTTCTTTCTGCTCTCTTTTATCCAGCGTGTTCATCTTCATCTCAAACTACGTTGGTTCTTCTCTCCAAACTCCAATTCCACATGTGCAAGAAACCATCTTGAATTCGTGTTGGTGAGTAAAAGACAGGGGAAAATCTCCATTTTGCACTTTTTGACAATTGACAGCTCATATGTATGGTGAATTTGATTTGGCATCAATGTGGAATTATATTTATGATATCTCATCGATTTTCTACCGCCTCTGCTTCTCACCATGTCGACCTTAATCCTCCCTCTCTTCATACACTAGCCCTCTCACCTTCCTACCTTCCTTCCTTCCTTCCTTCCTTCCCTTTCTCTCGCCTTCCCTCTCTCTGTCTACGTGATGTTGGATATGGGGTCGCTGATTTTCAGACACCTCCAGTAGATCGTCCTCACCATGGCAAACAGAGCGAGGAAGATCAGAAACACCCACGAAACGTAGATCCCTTTAGAGCTCTGAGCCGGCGTCCATGTACCGACCTGAAGTCAGAGACAGACAGGGGGTCAATAACAATACACAATGAATAATAATAATCTTGTCGGCCTCTCATTCAACGTCTTATTAACATCTGACAGTATACAGAAAAAAAGGAATTCTTCTAAATAACCATAAACCGTCACACACACACAGACACTCACCATAAGTCCTGCTGTGGAGGCGGCGAGGACGATGAACAGCAAGAAGCACAGCAGGCTCCTCCTCCTGGGGTACCGGCGACCAATAGAAGAGCTGGAAATAAGGAAACAGAAAATATATAATGAGTAAAAAACGAAACAGTTTTGGGGAATACTCAAGAATTATTTCGGTACTTACACTTTTCGGCAGTGTGGACATCGGGCCAAGGTCCGGTCAGAAAACTCCGTCCACTGCAGGAAAGAGAAGAAAGAAGGATGACAACAACTGACAAAGAATGATTTATAAATAGTAAAATCGTTGTCATCCGTGTGTGTGTGTGTCGTACCAGGAATGTATTGGAGCAGTGTCCACAGATGATCCGGATGCCGACGGGCTGATGCTGCGGCTCAGGACTGTCTCTGCCGATGTGAACGGGTCCCAGGTTGATGATGCGTTTACTGGCAGAAGAAAAGAAACGTTACAAAAACCTTCCTTTTTCCTGCTGGATGTGAAAATAACCATGTAGAAGAAGTTATAATGTACCAATATGCTACTGTCACAGCTTGTTTCTGCTGCCACCAAGAGGAGATCAAAAAACAGTACAACTGAAGTCTGCCAACAGATCAAAATTTTACATATGTACATTTCCTTTCAGAGTTTAGCTTCTCATCATCTTTAGTTTCTGTCATTATCTCTGAAAAATGTGTGTTTTTGCTAAAACATTGACTTCACAAAACTCTTTTCAAACATTTAAAGACTTTTACAGCAAAGACATACAAAAACAACAGCAGCCCAGCTGATCTTTGATGTTTTATAACGGAGCAGAAGAGACACCTGTCCAGTTTGAACTAAAGTGGAGGACTTGTTGTTACTCTGCGAGATCTAGGCTGATAAACCTTTCTTTTCTGGTGCAGCTAAAGATAAAGAAACTGCTAAAACAGTTTATTTTGGCAGCTGCACAAGTAGAATGACTTCAGAACAATCTCATCCGTGACTACTTTATGTGAATGGCCGGTGGATGAACGGGCTTCCCCTGCACAGATGGTGTGATGACGAGCCAAAGATGAGATAAGTGAATAATAATCCCGCGCTGTCTCACCAGTAAGGCCTCGGACAGGCGATCCTCTGCGACGTGACTTTGCAAATCAGCAGACAGTTACATGGACAGCGGACGTACTTCTTCCCAACGGGGGCGTTCTTTATAGGCTGCAGAGGGAACGAAGACAAAGAGAAGTGGAGAGTAAGAGAACCGTCAACTCTAAAACACATCTCAGTGGTTCAATTTCGATTTCATCAGCAGAAATTCTGCACGTCTCCTCAGGAACACTTCCTGAGACAGGAAGCACGAGCCTCTGTCGACGTCTGGGTGTTAAACATGACACTCAGCGCAACGGTTTGGTGTTCTGCGGTGTCTGACTCAACTTCTTCTCAGCTTTTGGACACTTTAAGATCTGTGAGAACATTTCTAACATGGCGAAAAGCTAACAAATCTGTGACGGGAATAGAAGTCCATAATTATGCTTTCTAACATCAAACACGAGGCAGGAAATAAAAACCGTATGCATAAACACACTAGGGCTGCGACTAAAGATTGTTTTCATTGTTGAATATTTTCTCTGTTCTTCGATTAAATTGTTTGGTTTAAAAAAATGTCAGATAATGTTGATCAGACTGTCTTTATTTTGTCCACAACCTGAAGCTATTACGTTTACTGTCACACAGCAGGAAAGAAACCAGAAAATATTCACATTTAAGAAGCTGGAATTAAAGAATGCAGATGAATCGATCACCAGCCTGGTTGCTCTCTGTGTGACTCACCGTAGCTTCGTTGCAGATGCTGCACTTCACCACGTGCTGGTGCGTCTTGCCCTCCACAGATATGGCGCTCTGACAGACCCGGCAGCTGATGACCGGAGCGCTGCTGCTGTCCGGGCTGCCCTGCGGCGAGTAAGGAGGCGGAGGCTCACTTTGGACCAACGAGCTGGGGAACGGCGCCAAACCTGGAGAGCCGGGAGGAAACAGCTCGGTTACGGTTTTCTGTCAATACCACACACAATTAAAACGATCATTTTTCAATACGAAACTGTGACGGACTGTTTGAGTTTTAATAATGTGCGCACCTTTTTATTTATTTTGAAACCACAAGCCTTTCACTGCATGACTTTTCCTTAATAATGTGTTTTTTTAATGTATTTTGAAGCCTAGAAGATGCTAAAATAAAACACGCAAGATGTAGGAGCATTCATATCTCAAATTAGCCGTTCCTCTACGTCCAAAAAATCAAAATGACCTCCTTCTCTAACCCGACAAGACGACTCATCCCAGCTGATACAGCGCCGGATTAGTTTCCCTCTGCAAACATTAACCATCTACTCACAGAGAGCCAAACACTGTATAACAATCAAATCAGTGAGCGTGACTTTATCAAGAGAGCGACACACCCAAAGGCCAGACTTGATCAAGCGGAGTACAGGAAGGAAAGGAAGTGTGAAAGGAAGGATTTGAGTTCAGGGTTGATACGTAAAGGACAAGGTAATAAAGAGATTAAGATTCGACAACATACAGAGTGAAGTCTTCGACAAGTCTGAATACAATGATGGAGTATTTATGTACGGAAAATTGAGTACAAGCCAATCAATTTCTGTATTGGTACATCCGTCAATTAATAACATAATCTTTTAGTCAACAAATCGTCAGGAAATTGTGAAACTGCCCTCCATAAGTTTGGCATGTTCGGCCTTTTGCAAACCCTCACATCTGAGAAAGTAGAAACTTCCAGATAAATCCTCGTAAATCAATATTCTGTTTATCAACTAAGATACTTTTTAGATATAAATGTCTATTAAAGGGTTTTAACTGTTGTTACTATCAGCTAACTAGACACCCTGGCTGATCTTTGACCTTTGGTCCACAAGACAAACCTCCAACCAAACTGACCACAAGTCAGTTTTGCTCATTCACTTCCTTTAAAAACAGCCAATTTTAATAACAAAATGTACATTTCACATCACTAACTGTATGTTATATACTTTACATGACTGTCACGAATTTGTGACACCATAAAAACTTTATTAACAAACCACAATGTGTGTGTAAGGTGGATATCCGCCTGAGGAGGTTGTAAACTTCATTATTGACAGCTAACGTTAGCCACACAGCTAGCTAGCTAAACAAACACTAGCTAACATTTGTTTACGATACTCTTCAGCCGGAACACGAACTAAACTTATTTATTTTGCTCCTCTGAAACATATAAATGTGTCTGTATGTGTCGAAGCGAAGCAGCCGACATACTCTGTGGTTTTGACGGATATCCGTGAGAGCTGCCCCCGGGAGAGAAGCCGTTGGTCCCGTCGTACTGGTCGGACAGCAGCGGCGACCGTTCCCCGTCCGCCATCGCTCTCGCCGGACTCCGGCCACTCGAAAACGCCCTCAGGAAGAGTCTGTGCCCCGGGTGAGAGCGCTCAGAGTCCCGTCAGAGGCTTCTGGAGGAGTCGCTGAGGAGATTTCAGCCCCGGAGCTCGGCGGTTCGGGGTCTTAACATCCACATGACACTGCGAGAACACAGAAGGCGGAAGTGAAACAACGAAAACATCAGTCACATGACGGGGATCTGAGTCACGGCTGTGATGGACAGCGCGCTCCACCAATCAACGAGCTCGGTTGGGATGGGCGGGGCTTAAGACGCTGTCTGATCCGATGGACTGTTTGACAGCTCGGGCCGCGTTCTAATACGCACACAAAGCGTCCTTCACGGGGTGTGTACCATCTTTTCAAGCAAGGGGAACACGGTTTAGACTTATTTACAGCTTCCTTTGTTTAAGTATGTGCATTTTGGCTTCAAGAGAAGACTGAATATAGAACATTTTACATTTAAAAGCCTTCAATGTGAGGCTATTTGGAGAGTTTAATCACCTTTGACAAGGAAGTGATGTTTTCACACTTGTCTGTATGTTAGTTGGTTTGTTAACAGGATTACACAAAAACCACTTAACAGATTTCCAAGAAAACTGGATGGAGGATGGATCTCAGCCCAGAAAAGACCCCATTAACTTTTGATGTGATTCCAGATATAAAAACAGATTCAGTTCTTTTTATTAATATTGCAAAAATAGTTTTTTCTGACATTTGTTAATTTCTCAGGGAATATGTATTAATTTTCTTTAATAATCTGATGTATTTAGGTGGCTGATACTTACAATTTGAAGAAGATCCAAATACAAATCCAGATATATCAGATTTGAATATGTTTAAATTAAAATTGAAACAGACTTGATTGAATTAAAAGGGACTGTTACGCCTTGGCTGAGGTTTACACTCGCCAATTAGCTCAAAAACTCAAATCATTTATGTTTTCATTGTGTGCTTTAAAAATATATAATTTAATTCAATTAGACAATATTGTAAACCTCAATTATTTTACTTTTTTGATCTATTTTTAATCTGTTCTTTGTGTATGTTGACATGTTAAAACAGAGAACGTTCAAAAAAGGTTTGTTTGTTTTCAATTTCTCATAATTTGCTTGTTAAAAAAATGTATATATATTTTTGTCGGTTATGTTAAATGTTGGTCTTGTCTTAAAATAAATAATAAAGTTTTGCTTAGAGAAATATATTAGTATGCTCTTCCCTTTTTAAAAAATGACATAAAATGTGATTTACTGAACATTTTCAGTTTAATCTTTATTTCCCCCCAGTGCAGAGCCTGAGTCCACGAACAGATGCTGCATAACTTATATTTAACAGAACAGCAATAAATAATTATCATTCATACTTAAGTGCTTTTACTGAACATGCATCATATAAACTGAATCATTCAGTTGATTTAAGTTGCTGCTAAAAGACATGATGACACACAGGAACACAAAGATAACTACTGACTGATTTTTATCCAGTTTAATAATATAAGTTCATTTATTTAGTCATTTCTAAATGAAATGTACATGTGTTGAGTTTAGCCTCAGGCTTCTGTTGCATAACTGTGACGCAGGTATTTTCCATTTCGTTACATCTTTTCTTTCTCAGGCAGCCAAGAATGTCATAATCATACTTCTTGTCTCGCCATCACTGAGATGAAAAATGCACCTACTGACACCTCAACGATTTTTCAGAGCTGGAAGACAGCCACCTCCAAGCAGACGTATATACCTGGAATTTCCTGTATCATAATTCACTTGCACACCTGCCCTAACGTTTGTGGTGCCAGACACTCGTGGAGTTCAAAAACAAGGGTCCACCCAGGAGTCTTTTTTCAGACGACAAGTGATCATTGTTCATTGTTTGGGCACCAAGTAAAGTAAACTCATCAGATGATCCCGTGGGAATACAAAGTCCACATTTCACTCTGTCTTTTGGGAAGAAAATCCAAACACAATCACACAATCACAATTGTAGAAATCAAAAAGGGTTTGATGAAGGTGTGAAGGAAACAGAACAAGACAGTCAGACTATCTCATGTTCATCCGCATTCACTGGAAGCCACCAGACTTCTGATCATATGATTTTATTAACTTCACAATCCAGTTCCTCATTCCAGGTGTTTTACACATCAAAACCAAACAGTCCTCCGTTTGGAGGAGAGCCAAGAGGAAACAGGAAGGGCAGGTGTCTCTGTGGGAACATGTGTTGGTTTTAATTCTCTTTCTTTCTGTTGAGAGACACATTCAACATGTCGCTCTCTCTGCTGCTGCTGCTGCTGCTGCTGGTCGGCGGCGCCCAGGCGAGTCATTTCTACGGGACGGTGATGACTTACTACCCGAAAAACACCAGCTCAGATGGATCTTTGAGGGTACATACATCTTCAAATTTAATACAATTTAATTACCTTTTTTGCAAACTGACAGTTGAATAGTGATGCTAACTGTTGGCTCAACATGCTGATGGGCAAATTATGTAAATATTTGTAGCTTTTATTTCCTATTTATACTGTTCATATTGTTCTTTCTGCTTTTTCTACGTATATATTTTATATTTCTACTTATTTTAATTGATGCTCTCTATTTTTGCTGCTGCAATGATGCAAATTTCCCTGTTTGTGGGTAAAAGTATCGTTGTATCCTATTCCATTTCATCTGTTTCATTTTAGTTTTTACATATTTTGGTATCTAAGTGACGAGTAGGGATGAAAAGCTTTACATTGCTTCGACTGTCAATGTGCGTCAACAAAACAATCTTGTTTTTGCACTTTTCCATTATAAAAATGATCCCAACAGAGAGAGAGAGCTTTTTTATTTAAGAGTAAAATCCTTTTTATTTGACCAGAAACAGGTTCAGTGGTTCTGGTAATGTGCATATTTCCTGCCTCCCTCTTTGTTTCTCTGTGATTTTGCCTGTTTAATGTGTTTTATTCCTTTTACTTGTAGTCAATCATGTTCCTCGTTGTGTTTTTTCATTTTCTTGTTTTAACTTCACCTGAGATTCGGCTTGTGTTGAGTTCTTATACTGCATATACTGTCTTCCTGAGTTTCCTGCTTGTGCTTGACTATCAAAGCACTTTATAAGCTCTCTTTTCACACGAGCTACATAACTAAAATGTATCATTACTATCTTTTCCTGAACCAGAAGATAGTTGATTTACATTATTAAAAGAAAAGGAGCAAATTATGACATTTGAGAAACCAGAAACGATGAATGTTTGGTGTTTTTAACTTGAAAAACCTTTTATAAAATGAATCAACTAAAATAAATAATAGGTATAAATGTTTATTAAATGTGTAAACTGATTGTCAAGCTCTTTTTAAAGGTGCTGTATAGATAAAGTTTATAATAACTATTATTATCTTTATTTTTACTCAAAAAACATGTCAAGTGTGGCTGACATTTAGTAAGTCTGATTATGTTTATAGTATAAACACTAAGTTTAAACTTTAATTCATCTAATAAATGTTAATTCAATACTTTATGTTTCTCGAGCACATTAAACATCAGCACTTTGTAAACAAAGATAAAGATGCAGATACACAAGTTGTTTTTATTGTAAAAAGGTACAATCATTTACATATTGTGCTAAGTTGTATAATTGGTGCACCTAAATCAAATCACCCTGATGAAAACAGGAGTCGTAATGCACGACAAAGATTTTTATGTTTTCCCCTGAAAACAAACAAATCAAACACTTTACAGCAAATTGGATAATATCTTTAATTGATTATCTTGTTGACCATATGATAATAATCCAGTTATCTTCAGGGCTTTAAAAGCAACAGCAGTCACCTTCCTGCAATTTCTTCACTGTGACATCACAGGTGGTCGCTCGCTATAAGCTGGGCTTCACATCATGTTCTCATTCTGACACGTGGAGCTGCACTGGTAACTGTGGGACTCAGACCTCTGTGGTTCTGAACGTGGTCCAAGAGCTCTCTGGAGAGTGGTGTCAGAGGGAGGGGATCATGATCCGCCAGCTGACCAGCAACGCACCGTTTCAGCTTCAGTAAGTGCATCACGACCACACTGAGGGCCAAAATGTCGACTGGACTAAATGAAAACAATATCTTTAAAACGGACACGTACTGTGAGTGCTGCTGAACTGGTGGCTATGTGCAAAACAACGATTGATTCATAATTTACATGAGGATTTGATATCTTACTCACACCTACAACCATACAGTAAAAACAGACTTTCTCCTGAACGTCCACCACAGGTTAAGCGGTGGTAATTGGATAGCTAACACACAAGGCCTCGGATCGTGGAGAGCTTTGACGGAAGTGGAGCTGAGGAACCGGTCGGACACCGGCCAAGCCAACAGATCACCTCAAACCACCATAGTGCCAGGACTGAGGTAAGCATCCTCCATGTCTTGTGTATTTAAGCAACTTTATGTGTCACATTTTGGCATCAGTTCATCTGATCAATTTTGGTGCTTACTTTTGAAAAGCAAGATGAGATGTGAGGTGTTTGCAGTGTAATTTCATTTAAAATGTTCATTGATATGTTGATGTTAATGTCCAGTAGCAACAAGCCAACTCCAAAAACAGATCAAACCGAACAACGAATGGAACTGATGCAGTGAATCTGCAGTTTACAAAGTGCCTTGACAAACAAGCAAAGGCAGGAAACTCACCCAACAGACGAGTCAAACACAAGGAAGTGAAAAGAATAAGAGCAAAGAAAAGAAAAGAATAAAGGACAATAAATGGATAGATTAGAAATAAAAAATGCTAAACAATGGTACTAGGTAAAGTAAAAAAAAAAGGAAAACTAGACTCCACACTGTTTTGTTCCCCTAGATTCAGACTTGTTTAGATAAAATTACATTTAATCACAATTATATCACAATCAGACTACACAGAGGTGGAGGAAGACCAGCGTTCAGGACTTTGTGTCAACATTTATCAGCCTGAAATTACAGGATGTTGCATCTTTTCATCGAGACATCGGAACAAATCGCAGCCAAAAAATGTTTATTGCTTATGAGAAGTCGGGACAATTTCCTGCTGTGTTTCTGATGACCAAAACCAGGTATTTCAAGACAAAACATGATCTTATGTGAACCCTAATCAACTGGTTTTTGTGCCCAAATCCAGCCAGACCTCAAGCAGAGCGTTTTCGCAACATAGCAAATTATACTACATACTGCTACATATTACACTACATACAGAAAAGCAAAGTTTCTGTATATTTTTGTGGTTTGCAGAAACGTAGAATGCCAAAATTTTGTTCCGATGACTGGGTTGGACATCATCAAATTGAAATGGGATGATATTAGACCGTTGTCTCCAGAAAACAATGTGACATTTACCTGCTGCCCGGATCATGTTTGACATGTCGAATGGCAAAATATCAGATTTCTTTCTCTTTCTCAGAGTTCCTTCAAACTGTCGGAGAGATTTCAACCTGTTGGCGTTCGACCCTGACGGAGACGAGGTCAAATGCAGGATTGGAATCTCAGGGTCAGAGTGTAGCTCCTGCACACTGCCCTCTGCTCTCAACCTCTCATCCGTGAGTCGCCAGAGTCCACAATAACTCTTCTTTCAAGAGAAAAAAATGAACAAACTCTGGTTTCAAATACAAACTTAATGTAGAAGAACACAGATTTCTTCATTTCTTATTCATTACCTGACAGAACCCACTTAATTTGACCTCATGTCCCTTTTCATTCGTTGCAGTCTTGCACTCTGTCATACAACTTCAATACCAGCACTAATCAAGGGGCGTATCCAATACAGCTGGTGATGGAGGACTTTCCCCGGCAGACGATCAACCTCACTGCAACCAGCGGTACTCAGGTGTCGCTAACTACCAACAATGCTATCAGCAAACTACCAGTCCAGTTTATTGTAAGGGGTAAGATTCCTTGTCCTCACTGCTGCAAATTAGTGTAAGAGTTGCACAGACATTCAAAGTAATCGTAGTTTGGTTGATCCCCATTGAGTGAGTAAAATCAGTTTTTATAAAGGTTATTTGCCATCATTAAAATCCTATAAGGTCCTATCAAGACCAGGGATGGGCGAAAGAAATCCTTATATGCATTGCGATTGTCTCTTGGAAGATTTTGCCATGAAATTTCAGCAGAAATTGAAAAAACTCAACTTTCAGCATTATGATGCCCTTTAACAATTATGTTACAGCGGGCTGTACGATCTTTAATTCTGAACTAATGGGAGGAAAAGTCAGGGCAATCACAAAAGACAGAGGGATTCATCCTCTGGCAAGCATGAATGTACAAAAGTTTTTGGCAATCCAACCGCTGCTGAGATATTCTAATCTAGACCAAAGTCAACACATATTCATACCTAAACGTCTTAAGAGTTTGACTACCAGTGATTTCCAAAACGACATACTGTGCACCAGCGTCAGGAGTACCAGTCCTTCATCATTTGGTTTAGGCATTAAAACTACTAGGTTAGGTTTAAACAAATACTGTGGTTTGTACTAAAATAAGTATGTAGCTTAACTTACCTGTGTGTTTTGTGACATCCCGTAATTTATGTAGGTAACTAAGTTTAAAAAACTCTGAGTTTTAATTTTATTTTTTTTACAAACAGCAGCATCCTGAGTTAAAGTCATGTGGCTGTTTGACCCATCCATTCTTTCTTGTTGTTTACAGACACCTGACTTCCTCCTTTGCTGCCATCATAATTAGTATGGCCACTAGAGGGCACCACCCAACAATTATCACAAATATGGGTCATAATAAGCTGCTTGCACAGTTGACCTTTATGGTCGTTTTTCTGATGATGGACGCACCAAAGGCTTCCCATTCGTAGAAAAACAGAAATTTGTGCTTTTCTTATGTTCCAGTGGACGCTGCGGTGACAGATTGCACAGAGGGATTGTATCTGCCAAAGTTCCTGCCTCCAACCCCGGCCAACGGAGCTCGACTGTTCACCCCTGTCAATCAGCCTCTGGAAATCAGGATCAATGCACAGGCAAATATTTCTACGTGAGTCAAATAAACCAAAAACTTAGGATACCAGATTTAACGATGTCCTGCAGAACCCTTGCCAAGGTTTTCAGGTGCAGAAAGCTTCTGTTTCGTAGGCAACTGGACTTGTTTCAGTTTCTTGAAGATGTTTCACCTCATCCAAGAGGTTTCTTCAGTTCTAACTAACTGTAGAGAAGTTGGTCGGCTTTTAAACTCTGTGTGGGAGTGTCCTTACAGAGTCATTAAGGAGACAGCTTAACAACCATGCACACCTGGGTTCACCTAGCTGTAGCAACCCACATGAAGGCCGGGTCGAGTGGCCCTAACGACTCTGAAACTCACACACATGCTCACACATGAGCTCACACGTGTCTGGAAACTCCCACACAGACTTTGAAAGCTTGCAACTCCTCTCAAGTTATTTAGAGCTGAAGAAGCCTTGAGAGGTGAAACGTCTTCAAGAATCTGAAACAAGTCCAGTTGCCCATGATACAGCACCTAGATATACCATGACCCTCATGGACAAAGCTTCTGTTGTGTATCTGTGACACCGGAGCATGTAGGGTACATTCTGTGTTAGTTACACAAGAGTTTTGAAGGATTATACCGGTTTGACTACTTTCAAAAGCTTAAATACATTCAGCTGACTCATCAGTACCCTAGAAGTTGTACAGCAACTGCCATGATGGAAACATCATAGACAAGAAATTTGAGTCAGCCAGGTGAGAGAAAAGAAGATTCCGTTCCAACTGCAGAAGAATTTCAATCACGCCGTAATGGAAAAACCTCTGTGGGGGGGTTGTTTTTGAAGTTATGTATTTAACTTGCTGTGCCTTTTCTTCCTCTTTTTCTGTTTGTAAAAGGATCTCTGAGCTGCTGTTCAGTGGGCCACACAACACAAACCGGACCACCGACGCAGGACAGTTCATCCTGAGGTGGACGCCATCTGCGGACGAAGATGGAGAAAGCCACCCATTCTGTTTCGTCGTCCAGGCAACTAATAGGTCTGTTGTCCAGTGATCATAACCCTAGATAAGACCCTCGAGGAATAATTTAACATTTTCAGAAATCATTTGGTTCAAAATTTGTACAGATGGAGCTGCAGCCAGGAGGAGGTTATTTTAGCTTAACAGAAAGCCTGGGAACGTTGAAAGAGCTAGCATGACTTTGTTTGAGGATTTAAGGAGTAATTTGTTGGATGTGGTCAGAGTTCTAGTTTAAAACATTCAAAACATTATGTGTGCTGACCTTATGTCAAAGGTTAATTAATGTATGGTGTTGCAGTGATTTCTGGGGAGTTAGCATTACCCAAACTTACTTTAAAAAGGTGGCACTGGATTATTTACACAACCCACAACAATAGCTACTGTATTGCTTTATGTCCACAGTTCAGTCAAGTATCATTCGGAGCTCCGATGTCTCATTGTGAGTGTTGGAATCGGTGAGTAGAGCCCCGCCTTCATTTTTAAAATTCAATTGCTGATTACCATTAATGATAGAGTTGACACGTGATCTATTACTTTCCGTTTACAGACCCAACAAATACAACCACTCAACCAACAACTATGCCAACAACCACGACACCAGAAGTCACAACACCTGACCCAAACCAGTGTGAGTACAACAATGAATGAATATAATCTTAAACAACATATTATCACAGCTAAATTACAAGTAAGAAAAATGTAATTTGAATTTTGGTGTCCAAAGAATATTGGCATTGAAAGCAAAGCTTAGGCTATGCATTGTAAGGCTGAGTTAACATGTTTTTTGTTTTTTTTATAGATGTCATTGGTCTGAGAGTGCGGATTTCCTCTTTGTTTCCACTGTCTGAAGAAGACATCAGGACTAATGTCATACAACAGGTCAGTCTCTTCTTATCTGATCAGAAATTCAGAGCTTCAGAAATCTGCATTTGCATTTGGAAATGTTCTCCCATGCTCAGTTTTTCTTCTGGTGACCTGACACGAGGCTGGCACTGACGCCAACAACATCAGCTCCTCCACATTTGCTTCTGATGCCATGCCTGTCCGGCAGCTTCTATTTGATTCGGCAACACCAGGCGGCTACCACCTGAAGTTCAGCACAGTGAACTCGGAGTGGCAGAACAAACTCTGCACGTTCATAGTGGCGGAAATCGCTTCTAATTTCTGCCGCCATGGTCGAATCTCCTCTGTTGACCCTCCCCCGTTGAAGTTACTTTACAGTTACCTTGTGGCGGTGTGAAAACGCCTTGATGTAGATAGAAAACCAAGAAAAATGACTTGGTATAGCAATAAGTGCATTTCCAGACATCTGTTTTTTTTTTTAATTAATTTTCAATTTGGGCAGAAAAAACAGTGTTGGACATGAGAGAAGTTCTAAAAAAGAAAAAGGAAATGCAAGAAATGTATCGATATAAATAAAATGTGACAAAGCACATTGGGAACAGACTGTCCCATGAAGCCTCCGCCCCATCGAGGAGGCAAATAATAGCAGCAGATGAAGATGCACCGGTTTGACTGGCACCCTTTTGATATCATGCAATCATTGTGCCATCGTCTTATGTAAAGGTTTAATGAAGCTTTAACTCCCAGTATTCACACAACAGCAGTGGATGGAATCTTATTTCTTTAGCCGGCTTCCAGAATATTTGGTTAAAATTTGCACTACGTTTGAAAGGCAAAATTACCAAGAGAATCCACACAGGGACTGGGACTGCAGTCTGACTCATACCGGCTCTCTTGACAAGGTCATGTGATGCTGGTGTATGAAAGTGATATGAACTTGTGATATCACGTGGCTCTAAAATGTGAGCCAGGTGACAAACAGACCCAGAAAAAGGAAATTAGACAGTAATTTGTTGGTTATACTTGTGGAAATGTCTATTTAGCCCTGCTCAATCTTTGTATAAATAACAAATAAATTGCGTGCAGTACATACGCTGAAGTCTAACTTTTGTTACACAGTACGGCAATCGTTCCTTTCAAGTCTTGTGGAATACAGATCTGCCCAAATACCACCAGGTGACGTAGTAAAAAAGAGAGAAACGGTCCAAGGAAGGTGGAGGGTGGGTTTGATGCGCTTGACTTTCACCCAGGAGACCGGCGTTTTCATGTACATAACATTGGCGCAAACAAACTTGTTCTGATGCCTAAACCTAACCAAAGAGTGACCGATACGCGTTTGTTTTAATGTTCACAAAGACGAAGAACACGGCTCCATAGATTGGCTCTCTATGGAAGAGTTGGAGTACCACCTGCGTGAAAAATAAGACTTTGGTGTTAACACTTTGCCCAGTTTGAAAGTGTAAAGTCATGTACGCAGGTCAATGACACCTGAAAAAATTATCAGCTCCTGCAGATAAAAGTGTAACGTAATGATTCAAATGATACGGACTGATTAAAATCACTGAACGAGGAAGACAACTTACACAAGATGTTTGTCTTGAATACAGTTTTGGATGGCAGCCATTGAGAATCGAACACATTCCGGAGAGGAGTGTGTCGATTGCTTATCATTGTATTTTCTGTTTGGTTGACGAACCTCATCATCATCATCATATCTGAGAGAGTACTGATGGTATCTCAGCAGCACTCTGTGTTTTCTTCTGCAGATTAAAGATGAAATGATAAGACGAGGAGTGCCATCGGACGCCACCCTTCGCCTCGTGAGCAGTATGCAGCTGGGATCTAACACCACAGCGACCCCTGTTGTTACAACGTGATCAATTATTGACCTTTCCTTGACATAAACTGCACATCAATGCACTGGTTTCATTGCTAAAGATAACTGATCTACATCCTCCACTATTAAATCTGTGTGCCACCTTTTTAATTTGTTAATGGATACTGGGATTCAGCAATTTAAATGAAGGTTTTGTATGATTTTGTTTTTATAGCTTTCATGTATAAACACTTGAATGTGCGAATGTCCTGCTAGGGATGCTATAGGGTTTTTTGATTTTACCGTATCGTGATTATTCTGACAGATATTGTGATTGCAATGTTCTTCACGATTAATGAGAAGGATCAGTTTTATATCCCGATTTTCATTTTAACTGAAAAAAACTATTAAAATTATGATGATGTGAGGTTTTTTTTGTCTACGCCATACAAACATATTTTCTTACAACTGGAAAACACGATTTTTTAAATTTTTCTTTTGTCTTTTATTTTTTCGCCCAATTTGTACTTGTTCTGTCTATTTATAATAAATCCAACTGTAAAACTAACTTGTGTTTTTAGTAGAACTAAGCTTCAGTGACTTCAAACATGTCAACACAAAAACATAAAACTAACTGCTTAAACAAACTAGGTCAGTCAAGTATCATTCAGAGCTCCGATGTCTCATTGTGAGTGTTGGAAACAATGAGAAGAGCCTTGCCTTCATTTTTAAAATTAGCCTCAGTGGCTTCACTCAAAGTATTTGTACAGAACTGGTCCGTCCACTTGACCCAGTCCTGCTTCCTAAATTACTGCTATGCCTATTAAAATACGCTGCCTGAGCTTTGGATTTTTTGGGGTTATTCAGTCACCGAGTGTCAATTGTTGAACTTCGCCCCACCCTTGCTCATGCATGCCTAAGCCTTGCCTTTCAGCATTGATAAAATCCCCTGTTACAGACGAACTTGTTTACCTGTCAAATGTTCCACACATTTTGTTGCTAAGGATACAACTTGTTTAAAACATGTTGCTGGCTTCAAATTCAGAATAATTATATATTTACAAAACTAGATGAGGTTGATCAATATATTGTTTTTGTACTATTTTCGATTAAATATACGTCAGAAAGGATTAGCACATCTGCCAAGAAGTTTTCACCGGTGTGCGTTTGTTTGTTGTCAGGTTTAATAATGGGGACATGAAACAAGATTGAAATGGTGCCAGGCTGCAATACTGGACTACCAGTAAGTCTTCATTTTTGCAGATGATTACAACTTTATTAATAAAGGCATGAAACAAGACAGAAATTATGCCAGGTTGCTATCCTGATTAATGGTGCCAGGCTGCCATCCCGACTAATGGTGCCAGGCTGCCATCCCGATTAATGGTGCCAGGCTGCCATCCTGATTAATGGTGCCAGGCTGCCATCCTGAGCAATGGTGCCAGGCTGCCATCCTGAGCAATGGTGCCAGGCTGCCATCCTGATTAATGGTGCCAGGCTGCCATCCTGATTAATGGTGCCAGGCTGCCATACTGGACCACCAGTAAGTCTTCCTTTTCCCAGATGATTACAACTTTATTAATAGAGACATGAAACCAGGTAGAAATGGTGCCAGGCTGCCATACTGGACCACCAGTAAGTCTTCCTTTTCCCAGATGATTACAACTTTATTAATAGAGACATGAAACCAGGTAGAAATTGTGCCAGGCTGCCTTCCAGATTAATGGTGCCAGGCTGCCTTCCAGATTAATGGTGCCAGCAGTGTTGGACAAGATACTTGGAAAGTGTAGTGAGCTAAACTACCAGCTTCTCTACATTAAATTAAGCTTCACAGCACCAAAGCTACCCCCCAGAGAAATGTAGCAAGTTAAGCTACAGCAACATAACAAATGTAGTTTAACTACATCGAAGCTATTTTTTTATATATATATATATATATATACATATTGGAACAACTTTAGAATATTAACATAATCAAACAATGTTTACTCAGCAAGTAGTAAATTAATATTATAGTTTTCGTTAAGGTTCTCTAGTCTGTATTCTAGTTTCAGCTTTTATATTTATATTTTATATTTGAGTTAGTCTATTCAGTTATTGTATATAATTCAGCCTTTAATTGTATTGAATCTTAGGTTTAAGCAAATTATTGTCTTCTGCCAGTTCAATTCTGGTACTAGACAATGACCCTAAATGTCAAGACGTAACATCCTGAAGTTGTAATGGATCACTTCTCTGTGGAAAGGGTTTGAAATGTTAACAGGTTCCTGTGTTTAACTGTCTTTACTGCTTTTGTCCACAAATTGTATTTAGTGGACTTCTACGTACTGTTCTATGTCTCTTTATGGACTCCCCAACATAATTCCTCTTCAGAATCAAAACTTAATATCAATTTGAAAACAAACCCTTGAAAAAAGTCAAAAGGAGCCGGTGAAGTTTAAAAGACATCCGTTTTACTTCCAGTTGAACGAGCCAGAGCAGCATGTCATTAGGAATAATACACAGGTCACGGTTTCAAGATAGTAACAATAAATAAAACATCAGTGGGTTGTAAACTTGTTCATCATGAAGCCACATGATATTAAACTCTTTATTGGTTTTGTTTGCAGGGCGTGAAACTAACTCTTTATTTTCGTCCAACCAGCCAGCAAATACAGGAGTCAAAGTGCGCCAAGTGTGCAAAACATGGATATAAACTTACGTCTAGATGATCCTTTATTGACTTCAATGGTTAGATCCACTCTATAAAAAATGAGCAACCTCTGGAAACACTGGAGCAATGAAGTTAAATTGGTTTAACATTTAAAACAGTATTTAAAAAAGTGGTATATTACGTCTTTGGAACATTGATGCTTTTGTTTTTACCATAGAAGTCGATAAAGTTTCAGGCTTTTGAATTGCCAAACATGCTCCTAGAACCCAACGTTAAATGTTTGTTAAGAGTTTGGTTGGTGGTTAAGTGTTAATTTCAGGCCCTCTTTGTTTGTACACACATTCCTTCCCGCTGTCAAGTAAAACAGCAAATGGGGTGCGCTTGTTTCGTTTCAGCTGACAGCGGTTGAGACTCTGCTTGTGTTGGATTTTCAACGGCTCCAGTGTGGACGAACCGAAACAAGCGCACCCCATTGATCGACATTAATACAAAGAAAACAAACGATAAAACAGATCAACTGCAACAGAATCAAACAAGCGAGCCAGTACCCTGATAGTTAACACACACCCGGACAGAAACATTTATAGTTTGAAATGTTTAGAGGTGCACTTGATTTAATTTGTAGGATTCACTGTGATGTGGGATTGTAGAGTTATTCAGAGAAGGCATGGAACCAAAGTGTTCCCTCCATCACTCGTTTAAATCATATCAAAAACACAAACTCTTGAGCACCTCATGATTTTTGCGACTAACCTCAAAAACAAAAACATTTCAAACCTTGCCTGGTTTTACCAAGATTGCCATAGAAAACAACAACAACAACAAAAAAATGCTCTGAGTTTCAGTAACTTTCCCTTCATGAGAATTGCACATCATCATCATCGATATAAAATATGAACCTTCATATGTACAGCTGACTGACGAGGAACGTACTCTAAATCTTATCTTGGTTAGTATTTGGAGAGCGGTTAGCGGTGGTTATGCGAAACATTTGGGAAAACCCTTCGCCATTTTTTAGTCAATTTCAAACTTTCTAGATATATATAGAAATAAGGTTGCTTAATGACCAACACAGGTTTTTAGAGCCCGGTTAAGGAAAACATGCATTCACACTGTGAGAGAAACTATTAAATCCCATTAGCTGGACAGTTAACAGACTGAACGGTGTCGCTTATAACCTTGACTCAACAAATCCAAAATATGGTATCTGTACTTCCTGCTGTCCTGGATTGTAAACTATTATTATTCAAATATATTTGGTCATTTCGGCTCACTATCGCAGTGGTTTACCTGCATTTAAAAAACAACTTATATGCGTTGTATAAATGGTTTAAATCCCAGCAAAAAAAGTATATTATGTACATAACTATTTAAAAAATATATATTTTCCAATGTGACAAATATTCGCCAAGTTGCTCACAGCGTGAATGCAGCTTTACAAACCCTGCGACATTCCTCTGTACCGCTCATAACCGCTGCGAACATCTCTCCAACATTTCATTCATTTTGTTACGATACTTCAGCATAAACTGGATTTTGCTGTTAACTAAACTTTTAAAATAGAGTTTGATAAAGACTCGTTATCAGTAAATATCAGTAACTTGTGAAGATATAATAAGAAAAAGGCAGATCGCTCTGTAAGTGGTATCATCATCTCCCAACTGGCAGTTTCTGACAGATTAACGAATATGGAGAGTTCCTTAAATCCACTGAAGCACTTGTAATCATAATGTTCCCATGTGAAATCAGAAACATATGTTCAATTCAGGTCAAACACAGAATTAGAAGAAGAATAACTATGTACACACACATAAAAACGAGCAGAGGGGTGAGGTTGCCTTTGTGTCTGCGGTTTGTCTGCCAGACAATAACCAGACGGACAGCATAAATGCTGCACACAGAGCTATAAATAGATTTCTATACAGGCTTTACCACTTCCATGAAGAGTAAGGTAAGCTAGGCGTCATTCAGACTAAACAAGGCATTGCGTCAGTGTGGGAGGACACATGCAGACAGCTGGGGAGCATCATTGGTCTGTTGTTTGAGAAGCAAAGCAACAGAACACAAACTCCGACGTCTGAATGTTTGTGCGCAGGAATCAGTGGAAATAGACGGTGTTTCACAGCGCGTTATATGTTTGAAAGAGGCCTAAAAGACATCGCTACCGGGAACAATGAGAACTAATATTAGCATAGCTGCATGCGAAGCTTTCAAAATAGAGATATATTTGTCAGGAAAGGTGCAAAAAACAGCTTTGACTGGCTTGGAGGCCAGTTAGCTTCCACTGTTGGCTTCGACAGCATCTGACTGGAAATGTGAGGTGATATATAGTGTGGGTTTAAATTTAACTTCACCTTCATGCATTTTTATTTCTGACACTTCCTTTCAAAAGCAGTAAATTTAACCCAGTTCAGTCCGGAAAGGCAACTTCACCCCTCACATAAAAATACACAGTTATTGGTAGAGTTAACTCCACGGAATAGTTAGAAAACAATAAATAAGTTAAGAATCGTCCCGTCACTGAGATTTAGCAGAATACTGAGAGGTGTACTCTGAGTGTTAGTGTGTGGGTGTGTGTGTGTGTGTGTGTGTGTGTGTGTGTGTGTGTGTGTGTGTCTGTGTTTCAGGGTGAATTAATGGGAAACAAATGACACAAAATAGTACTTTTATCTCTAAGGTTAAAAATAGAATTTAAGGGTAGTGTGACAATAAAAACAAAAACTTGTCCTTTTCATATCTTGATTAACACCCTGCTTGTTTGTGTGTGTGTGTGTGTGTGTGTAAGTGTAAGTGTGACACAGTTTAGTTAGTTAGCACGTCAAACGTCTTTGTACTTCAAGATAAACACAAGAGGAAAAACAACACAAAAATTCAATCTCTTTGCAGACATTCTCCAGTTCCCGTTTGCTGATGAACCTTCGAGGTATCACATCACAACCCACACACGTCTCGATTCATCCCGTTGTCTCTGTTATTAACACCAGCTTGTTGGTGTTAATTCACAGGATGTGAAGGAGGACAGGTTGCTGGCTTTTCCTTCACAGATAATGTAACTTCACGATACGGTTTTTGGGATATTAAATAGCGCTGTCTTTGTGTAATTCATTACTTGAGCTCGAGCAGTTGATTTGAGAATAAATAATAAATAAATAACAGAAGATTTACTGACCGACAGTCTTTTGGTGTTTGTATTAAAGTGTTAACCCAACTGAGTAGCAAAAGTCAACACAATAGAGAGGCATTAATACACTATGTGGCCAAAAGTATGTGGACGTTTGGCTGTTCTTCATAACTTGGGACGTTTATTTCCAATGAAGAGATGATTTAATGCCGCAGGAAACAATACGATTTTAGAAAACAGTGTAAATCAAGACTTTACTGGCCACAACCCCAATCCAACACCTTGAACTGGGTTGAACTGGAACAAGGAGGAGAGCTCGACCTGATCACCAGAGTCTGGGAGCAGAAGTTCATAGCAAATCCAAAAGTCAAAGAATCAGGTAACCATAAATTACATTTCATTTTGGTTCTGCTTATCGGTTCCCAAACATGTTAACCCTTAACTTCGACTGACTTATTCCAGTGAAACAACACCGAAACATTTTTAAAATGAATGAGACGTCCATCTATCGCTTAATGTTCAAGTGTCCGCACACTTTTGGCCATTTGATGCATATCAGCGTTCTCTGAGTGTATTCTGACTTATCGTTAAAAAAAAATTAAAGCTGTTTTCACTCGTGGGGGTTGAAGGTATAAAAACACTTTGATGAAACAGAAGTGGTTGACCCCGGACACTTAGCCCTCACCTCCTCTTAGTAGCTTGTAGCAGCTGCTGATGCTTGTTACAGCATCTGTTAGCATAAAACACTGGCCAAAACCGTACTGGGGTTTGACTGACATGAGAGTCGATACGCGACTGTTTTTGGTGTTTTTTCAGCGAAACGCAGACGGCCAGACTTACTGAGGGGTTCAGTCTCCCTATAGCTTCTTTCAGGTCCTCAAATGGTGGCCCTTTATTTACCTCGACAGCAGAGATTTAAAGCAACACTTTGCACATGATTTACCTTAAAATAACAGTTTTGTACATAATGTTGTGTTAAATCAGGCTTATATTAGAGGCAGGTTTTTATTTTCTGGTTGTTCAGAGTTTGGTATGAAGCCGTTTTGATTCACTGCTGTATGCCGTGTTAAAATTCATTGAAGCCAACTTTTGTAGTGTCCAATTGCAACGTCCTGTGATGCACTGGGGCCAAAAAGAGCTTACATTGTGAAAGAAGCGGCTGTAAAATGGTGGCTACATCTTTTTTGAGCATCTCAACGTTATAATTTCTTGTTTCTAACTTGGTTTTATCTCTCAGACAATCCCATTTCTGAGCTTTCCTTCCTTGGCTTGCAAAATGCATCTGGAGGTCAGCGGAGAGGCGGGCTGCGTAACGAGCTGCTGCCTCGGTAAATGAGGAGATAAATAAATGCAGATTGGTGCTGAAACTTCTGCACACCTGCAGTGCGCATTTGTGCTGCCCTATTTTCTCATTAAATCTGGCCCTGAGCAATTTCCGTGCATGAAAAAGTAGGTCAAGTAGGTTGAAAACGTCCGATATCAGCAGCTTCTGTGTGAAAATGAGCATATCAGTCAAACCTCAGTGTCCACAAGGGGCCGACTTAACAAAATAATGAAAGAATGCTGGTAGTAAAACTACAGGTCGGGATCACTTTCATGAGTCTGAGGCACACACGCAAGCATTCATCGAACACACACACACACACACACACACACACACACACACACACACACACACACACACACACACACACACACTCGGCCTTCATCCTCCTTCTTCGTCACCTCTCAGGTCCAGAGATAAGACATCGTAGTTAGGCAGAGAATCGCGTTTTCTCACAGTCAAACACATACGTAAAACCTGTCCTCCATGCTGTCCTCGCTCTCTCAGACGTCGTAGTCGGGCAGGGCGGAGTAGGTGATGCCGCCAACCGTCGGAGGGCTGGAGTGGAGAGGAAGAAGCCAGCAAAAGACTGAACCTGGAGAGAGAAAAAACAAAAGATTACAACATCCATTTTAGTCCTGAGATGTGATCGATAATTTGGTGAAAGATGACGAACACAAGCCCACCTCTTCCAAAAACCTCCCGCAGCAGAGCGAGCTTCGGCTTGCGGGTGTGTGGAGGGTGATGAGGCAGCTGAGAGGAGGAGGAGGTGGTGGTGGTGGAGGAGGATGAAGACGAGGAGCCTCGGTCCTTTATCATCAGCCTGTTCCTCATCTGCTCGATGGGAGTCTCGTCTGTGATGATGGACACCAGCTGGAAACAGAGACAGAAGAGAGGAAACTTCTTTTTGTATCAAGTCAAACTAGATGCTTCAAACATCTGGAGGTGATGTCACAGGATAAAACTCAACAATATTTCCCTCTGAAAAACAGAAATTACCTCAAATTTTGGCAGCTAAATGAACAGTTCACCCAAAAATGTAGTTTTCGTAGCCCACAAAACATTTCTGGAGTGTCCCAGTAAAACAGTTCTGCTAAAGAAGTGAAGTAAACGTTTTCACACAGCTTGTCCAAGTCTCCAGAACTCTACGAAACTGGTTTGAAGCGCGGTTATTTTCACCCTTTGTTGAACTCATACACCCACTTCAGAGGTTTCAGCAGCTACAGTGAAGACTTCGGCTTTAAAAAAGGTTTGAATAACATATTTTCTAATCAGTTTGGGATCTTTGGGATCTGTTTTGAGCCATTTTACAGCTGTTTTTTTCTATTTTAAGTTTAGGATTTTTTGAGGAAGTTTTAATTTTTGGGTGAACTGTTCCTTTAAGTCCAACACTTGAGTTACGCTCCAAACCACACCCAGTCAGTGAGTGTTTAAATACATCTGAGCAGAGATTCATTAACTGCTGACACAGCCACACTGTGGGGACAAACTGCAAGTCAGCACAACGTAAATCATTACAACATGTGTGTGTGTGTGTGTGTGTGTGTGTGTACCTGATCGTAGAAGATGACCATGACGAACACGCCAAACAACACCGACTCCACCAGGAGGATGATGTAGTGAGCACTGAGAGGAGATCAGGTTGACAGTTTAACAACTCACAGTCTGTCAGTGAAACACTGGAGCACAGTCGTATTGTCTTCTCGGGACTCACACGATCAGATGCTTGCTGGGCGACTCCTCTCCTTCTTTCTCTGCTTCGCCGTCTCTCTCGCTCCTGATCCTCCACACCCAGGCCGACACCACCAGCACCAGCGAGTACAGGCTGGCCATACCTGCACACACAGAGCGCCACAACAACACCAGCTTTAACTTGAGTCGCTCTAAAGAGAAAGATAAACTCCGGGTGAGGAACAGAGTGTGTGACGTGTCGGTGCTGCTCACCGGTGTAGAAGAGAAACTGGATGAAATACTTCTGGTTCAGCTCGCCGACACAGTTGTTGATCCTGAAACACACAAAGCACAGAAGTGATGAGAAAAAGATGAAGATGATGGATGGATGAATAAGTGGATGGATGGATGGATGGATGAATAAGTGGATGGATAGATGGATGAATGAAGTGGATGGATGGATGAATAAGTGGATGGATGAATAAGTGGATGGATAGATGGGATGAATAAGTGGATGGATGAATAAGTGGATGGATGGATGAATAAGTGGATGGATGGATGAATAAGTGGATGGATGGATGGATGGATGAATAAGTGGATGGATGGATGGATGGATGGATGAATAAGTGGATGGATGGATGGATGAATAAGTGGATGGATGGATGGTTGAATAAGTGGATGGATGGATGGTTGAATAATTGGATGGATGGATGAATAAATGGATGGATGGATGGATGGATGAATAAGTGGATGGATGGATGGATGGATGAATAAGTGGATGGATGGATGGATGAATAAGTGGATGAATGATGGATGGATGGATGGATGGATGAATAAGTGGATGGATGGATGGATGAATAAGTGGATGGATAGATGGATGAATAAGTGGATGGATGGATGGTTGAATAAGTGGATGGATGGATGGTTGAATAAGTGGATGGATGGATGGATGAATAAGTGGATGAATGATGGATGGATGATGGATTGATGAATAAGTGGATGGATGGATGGATGGATGGATGAATGGATGATGGATAGATGGATGGATGGATGAATAAGTGGATGGATGGATGGATGGATGATGGATTGATGAATAGGTGGATGGATGGATGGATGGATGGATGGATGGATGATGGATTGATGAATAGGTGGATGGATGGATGGATGGATGGATGGATGGATGGATGGATGGATGGATGAATAAGTGGATGGATGGATGGATGAATAAGTGGTTGGGTGAATAAGTGGATGATGGATGGATGAATAAGTGGATGGATGGATGGATGGATGGATGGATGATGGATGGATGGATGGATGGATGAATGGATGATGGATGGATGGATGGATGGATGGATGAATGGATGATGGATGGATGCAGGCTCCTCACCAGGGACAGTGATGGTCCATGCGGCGTATACACCTCTGACAGACGCGGCAGTGATGCGCTCTGGGAGGTCTGTAGGTTTCACAGCGACTGCACACTGTCCAGCCCTCACAGCCCTGAAACATCAGAACCACATGTAGACAAACCTGTCATCAGATCATGTTTGAATCCACGGCAGATTAAAGAACAACAGCGTCAGGATCGAAGCCGGCAGTTAAAACAAAGTCAAACATCGCCGGAGCTTGTTTGTAGTCGAGCCGCAGACTCACAGGTCAGCAGATTACAGACGTCTGTCATTAAACTCATAAGTACATGATGACAAGCCCGGCGGTGCACGTAAGTACAGCTGCTCAGCTGTAATCACACAGTCAGAATGAGATAATACACAGGTGTTAGTGGAGCAGGTGTAGTCAGAGAGAAGCCACAGTCTCTCTGAAGCTCCCTCTACAGTCTCACACCTCTGTAGCTCCCCTCAGTCTTTATTCCTGACTCTATCACCAGCTTCCACAAAGTGTTTGACAACAAGAACTCTCAACGGAAGCACAAACGAATCATTCAAAATGAAGTGGCAACCTCTACTTTTAATCTCTTTAAGGTCTCTAATTATGTTATTCAAAAAAAACAATGCAAGGTAAAAAAATCCAGTTTCAGCTTTTCATTTCACACAAACACTTTTTTGAACACTTTTTGAACATTTCTGAACATATTTTGGTCTTGAGTGGACTGAAGTTGTCACAATACCAGATTCTTAAACTTTAATACAATACTAGTATTAAAAAAACAATACTCAATATCTCTTTTGATACCCTTGCATACTTTTACCTAGTCGCAGCAACAACCTGCAGAGAGTCCCCAAACTAATTTCGATTAATGTTGAATAATAATGTTTTGTTGAAAATCAATTCAATGTACAACTTCTGAACTAAACTTTGTGTCACTCGTCAGATTAAAGTTCTGAGATGCGACTCACCCGCTCGTTCATCCGAGACGACTGCGAGCGAAGGTCTGAGAAGTCGATGGCCGTGTCAGGAAGAGGCACCATACCTGGACAACGAACACACGTTACACAAGTTAACTCGGGGGTCATTTCTTTTTCCTCCATCTTGATTCAATTGGAATGAACAGTTACCGACCCGGGTCCGAGAAGACGGCTTTGGAGTGGCAGGCGAGCAGCAGCAGCAGGATCAGGTTGAACACTGATCCATGTAGAGTACACCACACACTGTCAGAGAGGCAGAGAACAGCACAGAACGGCGTCTTTAACACCAAGAAAACATCATGTGATCCTCAACAGCTGCTTTATTCAGTCGTCTGTCATAATTAGAGCTGCAAGTAATCAATCAACCTGCTGATTATCTTCTCAACAGGTCATTTGAGGATTGAAACATGCCCATCAGGGATCCAAGACATCGGCAAATACTTTGTTTTGTCCAAAACTGGTTATCAACATCAAGGAGATCGATAACTGATGTTTACTAACACATTTACAGTAATAAACACAAACTTGGTGAGACAAATTTTGAAGAACTTTAACTTAACGTGATTATTTCCAATTTTCTGCGATGCTACGCTACCACTGCATTTACAGTTCAGTAGAACCACAGCAATTAATCGATTAGTTGTCAGTTTTTAAATCAATCACCACCTATTTTGATGACCGATTTTTCATTTTCTGAGTTGTTATTTAAGTTTCCAGCTTCCTAAATGTGAATATTTAAAGGTTTCTTCCATCTTCTGTGGTCGTGGACGAACAGAAACAATCTTAGGACGTCATCTGGAGCTTTGGGAAACACCGAGCAACCATTTTCTGACATTTTATAGACCAAACAACTTCCTCCCACCTTCAGTTACTGTCTTGTTTGATTTAAAACCTTATACCTTTCATGTGTGCACGATGACGTCATGTAAACCCCAGCAACTCCTACCTGAGTCAGTCGGTGAGCTGACCTTCATATTTGATACGTAAATCGCACATTTAGTAGGGCTGGAGCGATACACTAATCTCACGATACGATACGATACACGATACACGATATTCAGCTCACGATATGATATATATCACAATATTCAGCTAACGATACGATTCGATACGATTCGATAAACTTACATCATTTTCTGAAAGATTTTAAGAGGGACAGTGTGATTTTGGCGACATCTTGTGAGTGAATACGACAATACAACCAATGAATTAATCGTAGGCCTGGGTATCACCAGGTACCTCGCGATACGATACCATCACAATATTTTGCCCTCGATAACGATAATACCACGATACAGCGATTCTGCGATAATCGACATATTGCAAGAAATTTCATCCACGATACATGACGATATCTGTGTCACTGAAGAAATTCAGAATTTACTGACTGCACTGAATCCATTTCACAGGAATTACAAAACATTGTTAATCAATTTCACATGAATGACAGCCAAGTAAACAAAGAGTATATTGCACAGTGTCTCTTCTTAACACACACACTGACTACAACTATCATTAAATATCGATATGTGTGGGTTTCAGAGCTACTTAAACCATTTTTTTTAATTTTATTTGCAGGTTTAGTAAATGTAGGGGACTAAAAAGTATAAAAATACACTTTGAAATGCAGTTAAAAAGAAGAATAAGTGCCTCAAATGTACTCAAGTAAAAGTACTTAGTTACTTTGCACCACTGGTTTAAGACTGTGTTGTTGTCGACAAGGCAAAACAAAGAGTCTCATGGATACAAGTAGAAATAGTGAATAGAAACAAAAGCAGTAAAATAAAAAGAGAGATATAAATGAGTAAATCTCAGCTGTGTCTGTTGTGTCAACAGTAAACAAACAAACAAACAAACAAACAGAGCTGCAGTGACGTTACTAACGCCTCAGACAGAAAATCCTCCTGTTGTGTTGCTGTTACCTCAACACACACACACACACACACACACACACACACACACACACACACACACACACACGTACACACACACACACACACACACATATCTAAGTGTGTGTTCGTTTTAGAAAAACAAGTTTGTTGTCGACCGAGAGGCAGCTGACAGGAGGAAGCTGTCTGCTGTCAAATGAATGGAGGCAGCGCAGAGAAACAGGCGCCATGTTCGTGTTTTAACCGTCCAAACGACACAAACAAGACAAAGTACCGACCTGTCGGTGTAGGCGGGGATGAGGACATACTGTATGACCACGTAGTCCGCGTAGAACACGCTGAAATAAGTTAAAATCAGACAGATAACGCCGCAGGGGTCTCGCCTACAGCGCAGAGACGCCATCTTCTGCCGGGCTCCGCCCCCCTGTCCCCCCGCTTCCGGGTGACATCACGCTGAAACCTGATGCTGCCTTTGAGGAGCGTAGGAAATAATGATGAATTTAAAGGGCCAGCTCACAGAAATCGAAGAAGACATTTATAGTTGCCTGGTTTAAAAATGTTGAACTTACTAGAATAATATATTGTTTTCATCTATAGCAATATCTAAAAAGCCAGGGTGGTTGTTTTTCAACTCTTAATATCTCTATGCGTTTCCATAATGATGATAAAATCTTGTTATCATCTGGATGAAAAAAA
Source organism: Sparus aurata (assembly GCF_900880675.1). Taxonomy (NCBI): domain Eukaryota; kingdom Metazoa; phylum Chordata; class Actinopteri; order Spariformes; family Sparidae; genus Sparus; species Sparus aurata. The sequence continues at coordinate 11,242,469 of NC_044196.1, read as the reverse complement.
AGCTAATCTCTGGCAGAATGAAATTTATTTTAACCCGTTCAACAAGTTCAGACTCATTTCTAATAAGATGTTAGTTGAATATCATGATGTTTGTCAAATATAACAGATTTATTGTCCAAAATATATCAAATAATGGAAAGTCAAAAGAAGTTGATGATTAATATACCTGCTATTTTTTTTTGGGGGGGGGGGGGTTCATATATATTTATTAATGTGTAACAGATTGCTTGTGGCTGTGGCTCAGGGTAGGGCCTGAGTCTTGTTATCGGAAGGTTTGCTGACTCAATTCCCCTGGTCTGCATGTTGAAGTGTCCTTGGGCAAGATACTGAACCCCAAAACTGTTGCCAGAAGTTTTGTTTTTGGATTTCATTTAATTTGACTACTTAATTTTACTTTCTTTAGCTAAAATGTTTACTTTGTATTTTGTGACTTTTGTTGTGTCTCGCTAGATAAATATTTTGAAAAAAACTGTTTTTCCTTTTAAAAATTACTTTTTTAATGATGCAAAACTGCTTTTAATGGGAATCTAATTGTCCATCATTCCAACACTAATGCAGATAGTTTGTTGGCAACAGAAGTTTTCGACCCTTGAGTCAATAATAACGTTTCAAACGCCTGTAAATGTTAACTTAAGGTACTGGATGTAGGTTGTAAATATACAATGTGTTTCTCAGAGATGTATATCAGTAGAATTAGAAGCAAAATAAGGAAATATTCAAGTACAACTACCTGAAAATACGACCTAAGTACCTTATATTTGTAAACTCACACAAACTGGTGATAAGCAGACATAAACACCTGCAGTATTACGACAGAAGGTGGCAGCAGACATCCTGATGTGCGAAGCTGACATTTACGCACTCTGTCGCTCCGCCCCTGAAGTAGGCAGTAACCAGCACGTCATAGCTGATTTTGCTCAACACTTTGTGTTGCTGCACTCTCACAGGACGTGTGTGTGTGTGTGTGTTGAGTGTGTGTGTGTGCGTTTGGAGTGTGTTCATGTGTTTCTCTGCTGCAGACAAACCGCCTCTTCTATCGGATATGTCTGCTCACCTCGAAGTTTGACCCGCTTGTTGTTGGGGAAGTTTCTTTTTGTTTTGTTTCTGTGGGTGAAGCTCGAAGAGGAGTTTTAAAAAGGAAAAGAAAGAAGGACTCGGAGAAGAAGAAGAAGAAGAAGGAGGAGGAGAAGGAGAGGAAGAAAAGCAGAAACCTGGAGGAGGAAAAGGGCGTTCATACTTCGAAGTAACCATGGAAGTTCCTGGTATGCAGGTGAGCAGAAAGGTGAACGTTTGTTCGCCTGCGTCGAGGCGTCAGAACCAGTTTGTCCACAGCGGAGTCGGTCTGCTGCTCCACACTCACTTCATCTGGACTGAGAGCTGTTCAGGCCTCTTAAAACTACTCCATAATGTTCACTGTACAGCTGGAACTGTCCCTCAGCTGCTCCAACTGTGGTTTATAGTGACATTAATGGTGTTTATTATCTTCAAATGACCTTTTATTATTCACAGAACGACTTATGATGTAACTCTGGTGCTCCATAGTGAGTTTATAGTGACTTATAAGGTGTTAAAATCTCTAAAAACTAACTTTATTTTTAATGTAATGACTAAAAAAAGGCACTTACCTGTATTACAATCATTTATGGTAACATCATGGTGTTTAAATATCTTAAAATGACCTTTTATTATTCACATAACGACTTATAATGTGACCCTGGAGCTCCACGGTGAGTTTATAGTGACTTTAAGGTATTTAAAATCTCTAAAACTAACTTTGTTTTTAATGTAATGATTAAAAATGTAACTTACCTGCATCAAAATGAGTTATGGTAACATCATGGTGTTTTAAATATCCTAAAATGACCTTATGATACTCACATAATGACCTTTAACGTGACTCTGGTGCTCTACAGTAAGTCTATAGTGACTTTTTGGTGTTAAAATCTCTAAAACTAACCTCAATATATTAACATAGTGACTGAAAATGTCTTTTACCTGCGTCTCAATGAGTTTATGGTAACATCATAGTGTTTAAATATCCTGAAATGAGTCTATATTTACTTTAAGGTGTTTAAATCTCTAAAACTAACTTTATCATGTTGTAATGACTGAGAATGTCACTTACCTGCATCAAAATGAGGTTATAGTAACATCATTGTGTTTATATGTCACAAGATGTATGTAAAATAGTTCTATAGTGACTTCTATGGTGTTGTTGTTCTCTCTCTATTGACTCTACAGTGACTCCATGGCATTTATGTATTCAGATGTGCAAGTAATATGACATCATGGCGCTAGTGCTCCATCAGGACTCCAGACTAAGTTTATGTTGTGCCTAACTTTTTAATTTAGGGGGCACCAGCACATAGTTCAGGTGATCGCTGTATTTCTTAACAGACACACTGGCAACCAAAACAGTCTTGGAGCCCTGGAAAGAGTGACCCTGGTGCTCCATCAGGGCTCTAAACTAACCTTTTAAAGCTGGTTGCACTGGTGCACCTTTTGGGGCACATTTGCAACCTTACCAAGCTGTGTTTATAGTGAGATGTCTCAATGCCCCAGACTAACTTGTAGGAGCACAAGCAAGTAATTCAGGTGCACCAATAACACATTCTTGGTACATTTCCGACGCACCAGTGTGACCTATGAAAATGTGTTATAGATTTTTTGCCTTGTGCACCACTAAAACCTACTGGTGCGCCTAACATTTTCATTTGGACGCACTAGCTACATAATCCAGTTGCACCCAATAACATGTTCTTATTACATTTCTTAACACATCATGTAAAAGATTGTAAACAGGCATAAAGGTGCCTCAGAAATTTTTGTTATAGGCTACTATTTTTCTTCTTAAATCAGATTTGCTACATTTCAGGCGCTTAGGTGCAATCAATAATACAGGAGTCCTGTCCGCATTGAGTTAATAGTGATTGTACGATTTTTAAATCTTAAAGATTTCCCTGTATAGTATAATGCTGGTACTCTACAATGATATTCGTGTGTTTGTCCCAATGGTGTTTGTATCTCATAAGATGTAGGCTACCTTCAGTATTCCTGTAGTGACTTATAAATACTGGTTTCAATTGATCTTATACTCTGTAGATGATCCTACAATATTCATGTAGTCACTTATTATATGTATCTGTACTGAGTTTATAGTGATTTTGTGAGGTCATGACCTATATTATTTTTATATTCTGACTTTTGTGTTGCTTGTACTCTGTATTGACTGTACAGTGACTTTATGGTGGTCACGTCCCTTTAATCCTCGCAATGTAATTTTATAATGGGCCTCTCGTTAGTTTTTGTTGTTTGTATCTCATAAGGTGTTGCTTTCGTCTTCAAATTGTGACTGAAATTTTATTGTTACTCCAAATTGAGTGAACGATACTTGTGATTCCACCTCTAATGGTACTCTAATATCTGTCCTATAGTAACTTCTTATTGTACTTTTTCTTAAAAGCATCTCCGTATTCCTGCAGTGACTCATTGAATCTGAGAGCTAATTTTAAGGTTATTTATAGCTCAGTATCTTAATCCTCTTGATATGTGTTATAGCTGGGCTGTTCTCATAAAGAGCTAGGTGTGTCCTAGTATTCTATGATGCTCCGTCAGTGACCTGTATTGTTTGTGTGTTGCTCAGCAATGACTTTATAACGTTCAGTATCTTTTATTGGACTTCCAGCGGGATCACTGCAGGATATTTTGCTCCATATTTAACATTGGCTTTGTAGGGTGACCTATAAAATGTGTTCTATGGTCAAGCTTGTTGTTGATAAGTGAAGGTTAACCTGTCGATGGGCTGTGTTCCTGCCTCTGAACAAGGTGTGTAGGCTGAGTTAATAAGCGTGTTTAAACCCTCCGTTCGGCCTCCGGTTTGGCAGGCTCTCAGGTGTGTCTACCTTTGGGACTGGCTGCCTGACTGGAAGCTCACTCGCTCTGCCTGCTCTGTTCGTCCCAGGTGGGCGGGGCGGAAGTGGTGGAGATGAACGCTGGTTATGTCAACACACACCTGACACCCGGCAGCAGCTGCTGCAGCGCCGAGGCTGACAGGTATATCTGTTGTACCCGGGAAGACGACTGATGATGGATAAAACTTGATTTACCGACTAAGCGACAGATGATATACTGCAGTTTTGACAGTTATTTTGTATTTTCCAGCAGAAATATCTTACTACTGGAATATTTGGCTGTATATCTACACATATAATCATTTCACCTATGACAATTTAAAACTTCTATAAACTAGAGTTGCAAAATGTGTTGATTAATTGATTCAGCAGAATTTAAATTTTAATTGAAAGCTCATTTTTATTCATCTTTTGATTTAATATAGAAATCATGACACCCCTAAAAACAAGATATCAAATGAAGACAATGTTTTAGGGTCTTTCAGCTCATTGTTTTGGTTTTACAGCTCTCAACTTTACCATTATGAAACAACAAGCAGTTGTTTTTTGCCCTGAACCAACTCGATGGATGGAATCCATTGTTTGTTATCTGCTCAGTAGATGGACACTTTTAGCTAGTAGGTTTTGAACATAGTGGAGTGTTTAGCTGCTGAACAGCCGGATATTGTCCACAGAAATTGGAGGAGACCGAACACGGAGCTAAAATTAGGGACTACGTAGTCATGTTAATGATTGTATCTGCTAGATGTGCAAATAGGCAACTGCTCAATTCCTCAGAAGACTAGAATGGATACATATCGGACCCAGCAGTCATTAGTCATCCTGAAACATGACTCTAAATAAATGCAAGTGTTTCTCTATATTAAAGGAAACTGTATGGCCAAACCTTCCCCATACCAGCTTGGAAGGTGATAATTATGCTGGCTACTAATGCTGGGTTAATTATTGGTTAATCTTTCTGTAATCGTCTTGATGAATCAACTAACTGTTTGGTCTATGAAATGTCTGAAGATGGTGAAACATGTCAGTCAGTGTTTCAAGCCCAACATGACGTCATCAGATCTCTTAAATTGATTTAATAGTGGACATCTACTGAAATTATCATCACAACTCTTTTTGTCTTAATCAACACAGAGACTTTAAGGTCACGTAAAGGAAGTAAGGAATATAATCCTGAGTTGTTTAAAGTGTTATCCTCCACCTTACTTCAAATCTGGGTCAGATTGTATTGTTTGGGACTCCGACCTGAGTTGTCACAGTTACATTTTGTACTTTGGACCTCTGAACCACCAGTACGCCTCAGTTTTTCTAACCTTTGTTCTTATCAATGGTGGTGTTGGGAAACCCCAGCGCTGTAGAAAATGTTTCATAAAACTGATATGAGACGGCTGACGCCTCTGTGGCTTCTTGGCTCATCACACATTCTGTACACTGGTTCTCACATTTGTCTCAGCAGAAGTATTACATAATGCAGAAAATAAGATTGATGTAATTTCGAAACTGTGTCTTTACCCAATTTGTCCAGCTGACTTTGTTATGTGCAACGCTGTTACAGTCTGATTATTGTTCAGCGTGTTGCCTGGAGCACATCTTAGGGTTTCCCACAGTCAGTTTTAGTGGAGACAGCCTGCTGAGCCTGAAATACAGACCATCTCTGCCACAACAGAAGAATTTCTACACTTTAATGAGCGTTTACCCTCAGAGAAAAACAGCTGAGGCACTACATGACACAGCGAAGGCCAAATCCTTGCTTTCTTCTAGCAACTGCATTGATCCCTGGGTGTTGTTCATTAGGATCTGTCTGATTTACTGAAGGAAATTACATTGATTTTGTAATCAGAACTGTGTCGCAAGGTTGGGGTATAAAGGAAGCTCTGTTTTTTTTTTACAAAGATGAAGAAAAGAAGAAGTACAAACTGATTTCCCATGGGAAGTCCTGTACACATGAATTTGTGCAACTTCAAATATCGACACAGGCTGCAAACATCAAGGACAAGTCCGGTTCTGTTCTCGACTGTCTCACACTCACTGGTTCTAGCTAGTTCTCAGATATAAGGGCCTGCTGTTGACATCTGCAAAATAGGTTATGATACCCATGTTTGTTTGTTGCTAGTTGGTTAGTTGTTTTTTTGTCAGCTGGTTAGACGGTTTGTTTGTCAGTTGATTGGTTTATCGTTTGGGTGGTTGGTTGTTTTGTCAGTCAGCTGGTTGGTTGGTTGGTTGGTTGGTTGGTTGGTTGGTTGGGGGTTTTGTCAGTCAGTCAGTCAGTCAGTTGGTTGGTTGGTTGACTGATTGGTTGGTTTATCAGCAGGGTTGCACAAAAAACACTGACCCGATTTCCACAAAGCTTGCAGAGCGTTTTTCGACATGGATCCTGATTGAAAGAAAATCAGGCTTATTTATGAGGTGGGCATCTATGAGTGAGTCCACATTTTAGAGCACAAATTACACCAACTTTCCTGGTGTTATTTCTTTTAATTGGTCCAATACTTTGTTTTATAACGTTATAACCACCATAAATAGAGGCATGTCTATCAACCACACCTGTACTTGAACAAATATAACACTCTAGCATCGTCATTGTGAGCATGTTTGTTTTAAGTTCATGACATCATACTTCCTTGGTTTAGAAGCGAGGTAATGGAAGCTTGTAACCGATGATGTCACTGAGCTGTGCTGCTGGATGCTGTGACACTGACACTGACACTTTTTTTGAAGACTTAGTGTCCTCTGCAGCTGATATGACATAGTTAAAATTTGACTTTTATTGTTAAATTGATCGGCAAGAATGACTCCACCTAGTGAGGAGCACGGAAACACATTTTTATTGATGCTTATCTACCAGTTTTGGTTTTACTATCCTGGGTGTCAGTGGCCATTTTCACTGTCTGGTGATGGTGTGATGCTTAAAGTTTAACAGACGATTAGAGTGCAGTTGACCTTTGACCCCTGTTGAAGAAGGAACAAATTAAATTAGTCAACTTCCTGTTTCCCTGGTTAAGTGAAACACAAGGCTCCAATTAAGGGTTATTTTCAGTTGTAGTTCACAGCTGTAGTTGTACATCAAGTTGCTGTGAACAGACACAGTACATGCAGGTAGGTTATGACGTGGCAAACATTGTGGGGAAGCCATCTGCAGGCGTGTCAGCAGAGATGGCTCTGATCAAAAACCCGGGAGTGTCCTCTTCTTCTGCTTCTTCTTCTTTTTCACCTTCTTGTCTTTGTAATTTTACAGCTGCACCTTCTCCAGTGCTCTCACAGTCGTGACATAATCACAGGCTCCACCAGACTGGAACGCGAGAGACTCTTCACTTCACTTTGCAAGTGTTTGTTTCTGGGTGAGAACATTTCAGCAGCAGCCACAGACTGCTTGTAAGTTTTTGGCTGCAGATGATGAGTCAGATTTTCTTGTGGTCTGAATCATAGTAGAGTGTTTTTTTTACTCCGCTGAGCTCCTTTTTATTTTGCTTGTTTACGCTCATATTTTCCTGAACCCGAGTTTCAAAACAGAAGTCACGTGGTCTCATGAAGGCCTCCTCTATTGGAGAGAGTTTCAGTCACACTACACATCTATAAAGTCAGATTTGGCTGTAAGTTTACGATCAGGCATGTGATGTTGGTAGCGGAACCTGTGCTTTCCATCATCTTTGTGATTTGAAGTTTGGGATCTCTCCTGTTTGGTTTAGGGATGAAATCTAATAGTCATTCAATTATGAAAGTGTAAATTATTCATGCTATGACTGTGATTTTGTCAGGTTGAATAGTTCCCGGTGATTATCGAAGGACGCTTGTTACGTTACCGCTGGTGAAAACCCAACATTTCCTGATTTTGCTGCTTCATGATAAAAGCGTTTAACTGACTAAATTACAGGACACTTTTATTGTGAGGGTTTGATATGAAATTAAATGTTTCTATATCTGAATTAGAGGGCTGCAGACTCACTTTATACACTGGTGTGCTAAAAGTGTTTCATTTAAGTAATCAGGCACATAATTTAGGTGCACCAAACAGCAGGAAGAAAAGGTGCCGATAAATGTTTATCTACATCAGACCTGCTAAAGTCTGGGTTCACTGCGAGACCGACATAAATGTACCAGTCGCTTTTTGGGCCATTTTGGCGCGCATGCCACCCAAACAGTCGCACCCTGGAGCCCTGGAATTAGCTGTGACTATTTACAGCTTCTTACTATCTTTTAACCACCACTTGAGAGAAGTGCGTCACCGGTTAAAGACGCCTTCGAGCCGGTATCGCTGTTCGATGGAAAAGTGAGATGAGGTGATGAATCAAACCGAGTCAACACATGTATGAAAAAGGCCCGAAAACATACCAAAAGGTAGAAGAGAAAAGTTTTCACCTTCGGTAAAATAATTGGCGCATTAATCAACCAGGAAACAAAATCATGAGGTGTAGCTTTTGTTAAAAAATGCTTGACTTTAACTGACCACTACAGCAATAAATACTTTAATGTATAAGCAGCAGGACTGTCTATTACTGGTACTTAGATTTTGCCACTTTTGGTCCAAGCCAGGTTTGCCGCTTCCAGTTGTAATGCTAAGCTAGGCTAACCGGCGGCTGGTTGTCACTTCATAATGAAGTGGCGTCAATCTTCAAGGCTCTAAGTCTTGATTTCAATCAAATAAGCACAAATTATTCCTTCATGACCTTTAATTTGAAAGCAGATAACAAACTTCCTCTAGTTTGAATGAACTTAGGTGAGTTTTTGGAAAAGTTGACTCAGTAGCTTGTGACGTGTTTTTGCGTTGAGCTCAAAACGTAACAGGAAACGCTGAAGAGTGGTGAGATTTTCACATGACGCGGCTCGGCAAAGGTCATTTTTGAGAATGCTGTGTTTGTACTTCCTCCTCTCACAGCTGTGACCTCTGACCTCTCGCACACACACACACATAGAGCCTTTCTGTTTGGATATTTGGACACCACTTGTTAGTAAAAACATGGATCCCTCTGCCTCTCTCACTTACTCACTCGCACACAGAGTTTCCATTGCCTCGTCCAAGTTTTCCTGGGCAGCTGAATGTTTGCATGGAGCCGGCAGACTTCACTGACCTCCACGGCTCAGCTCTGCCTCTTTGTTTTCTATCGACGGAGCGCTGACCTGAATCTACCTCTTATCGCCAGTGTTTCCCTTATCAACATGTAACCTGTAGCTGTAAAACCCTGTCCTGTTCTGTATGTGTGTGTGTTTTAAATCCCCTGTCTCCATTTAAACTAGTGTGATATAAAGTGTGCTGTGATGTATGTAGGGCACATTGAAGATACTATAAAGTAGACACAGGTAGCTTTATGCAACATATACTTGTGTTAAATTGTCGTAAAATTATACTGGATCAAAAACTTTTTTGACAACCAGGAAAACTGGAGCAGTTACATGAATTGAGATGCTGAACATAACTGAATAACTTGAAATGAAACCACAAGATTAAAGTTATTTGTTCTATATTATATTCTTCTTTATGTTACTGGAGCTTTTAATACTAAGGCTTGTACTTAACGGCCGTCTACACCAGGAACATAACCATAAATAGATGGTTTTCAGAAAAGAAGAAGTGGATGTCCACACCACAAAGACAACGACAGTGGTGAACAATATTGTTTGGGCTCACTTTCAGTTTGATGAACAAAGACACGCCGACAGCCAATCGGAATCCATCTGAATTCACAGGGCGTCCTCGCTCACCCTTGCTCGACCACTCACTCCTCGCGCACACATGTAGATGTTTTACTACACCAAGGAAATAAGCTTTATTTGAGAAAAGGCCGTAGGCAGCGAGACAAATGTGTTCAATCAGTTAGCTCGGTACCACAACAAAGAGAACAGGATGGTAACATCCACAGCTTTTAATTATGCCAATCAACCTTGGGTGCAGATGGGGTGTCTCAACATCATTTTATCCTCACTGATGCTCTATGAAGAACGCCTGGATAATAGATGTTTATTCATACAAACATGTGATTTAAAGTTTGTATTCAGTTTGCAATCTTTGTCGAGTAGTCAGATCTGATTTATGGATACAAATGGCAATTACATGACTAAAAGTTTCAAGAATGTGCTAATTAACATCCAAGAAACATAATAACTATAATAACTTGTCCTTGGCTTTCAGGACAACACTTTCTAATCTGGTTACATCTGTAACGGTAATTGTCGAGCAGCAATGCTAAACATCAAATGTTAGAATTTGAAGCTTTTCTCTGTTTTCTGTCTTATTATTTAAACAGCTTCAGGTTAACAGTTGTTGGTCAGACAAAAAGAGCAATGTGGAGATTCAACTTCAGCTCTTAGATGAGAACACTTTTTAGACTAAATAATTAACAAATTAAGAAAATATTAGACAGGTTAATAGTTAAACATACCTTCGATATACTTAAAATGAAAGGTTACTGCTCTTGTACCACAGTTGATGTCTGAATCCAGTCATCCTGCTGACTATATTCATGCTAATTGGTCTTTATTAAATTTTTTTCCCAGTACTTCCTTGAGTTGGAGCTGGAAGATTTACAGCAAAAGGTTTTATCTGTACGAGTGATGAATCCAAACACTCTCTTGACTTTGTGGCTTTAGTCAAACATTAACGTCAAACACCTTTTAAATCTGGAAAGTAGGTTTGTTTGCATTTGTGTTATTCTCCTTGAACGTCGGTAACAGATAAGCAAAAATTAAAATTCCCAGACTGCGTGTTGTTTTAATATTGTTTGAGCTGCGGTGAAACATTAACTTGGACTGTTTCTGATTACAGTTTCTGTGTCTATCGAGACTAGAGATCCAGAGTTGATCTACAGTGACAGAACTGTCTGTATGGTCTGTAATGATTGAACGAGTGTTGAATATTTAACTTCCTTCTCTCCGCTCAATGTTGTTCTTTCACCTCGCGGAGACAGAAAAGGTCAAAGGTTAACCTCTCAGGTTTATATAATCCCTCTTCCAAATACTGTTTCTGTTTTTAGTATTTATACGCTAAACCAAAAACTTTTACTAGTTTAAGTCGGAGAAGGAAAACTAAATCATTTCAGTGTTTCCCACAGGTTGAGAATTAACTTGTTGTGGTCACTGGCACGGCATGTGATGGGAGGGTTCAGTAGTAATTTAACACAAATATTTACATTTCTAAATATATTCAAGAGAACCAAAACACTTACTAGTTATTTTCATTGCCTTTTGTCATGTGCCTGTTATAATATAATCTTTATTTACTTAGCACCTTTTAAAAGCAGAGCTGCCGTGACGATCAAGCAAAAGCAGGAAACTCGGGAAGACAATATTACAGAATAAACAGTCACCAGTCGAGTCAAACACAAGGACGCCTCATCTGAGGTGGAGTTCAAACAAGGAGGCATAACAGAAAATGTAAAAACACCAAAAGACAACATGTGTCATGACAAGTCAAAGGAGTAAACTTTATCAAATGGGCAAAATCAAGCAAAGGAAAGGAAGGAAAGTAATGCAAATTCAATCAATAAAGTACCATGGGACGATGACAACAATTAAAGATTCAGAGCATTAATTAAAGATAAACAGATAAAAACAATAAAGGATGGTAGAAAGACAGGAGATGATTAAAAACAGATAGAAAGGGTTAAATCTATTTATTTATTTATTTATTTTATTTAATGCTCCTGTATTGGGAGTAAAGCTGCTGTCTGTTCAGATTTGTATATATTTGCGCATTGCTTCAGGTCGGTATCTTGCACATTCAGTCCATGTATTTTGTACGTTTCTACTTCATATTTAACATTCTTAATTATTTTTTCTCCCTTTTTGTATTCAACATCATGCGCCAAAATGAGTCCGGATGTTGGAGCTGAATGCTATTAGAATAAAAGAGAGAGAAAGAGAAAGAGAGAGAGAGAGAGAGACGGTCCATATTCTGTCGCTCAGGCCCTCCCGGGGAAAGCACCATTATTGGATCACATCATTACATCATAATTGATATCTTAACACTTCCTTATTGGCATGAAGTGAATGTGGGTACATTTCCCTTGCATGACAGGTGTCGACTGAGCATCGATGCACCAAATGACTTTTTTAGATTACAGGTGCAAATACTGTTTTCTATTCAGTGTCCATTAACCTGCTGTTCTTTTATTCTATTTATTGGTCAGTTTTGTGTTTAAAATGTGCACTGACCCAGATGTTTTAAATGCCTGTGACTCATTAGACCTCTGATTAGGTTTAAAAATAGACACGCTGTGCTGGGAATTGCCTGTCAGCTTAAAGGAAGGAAAAAATAATTTCGGCATGTTGTCCTGTAATTAGGGGTTGTAAAAAAGCCATAAGGAGATAGAAGGATGTGATAAAGACTCTCGGTAGACACCCACACACTTGTTAGAAGAGGTTTAATAAACCAGAGCAGGTGGAAACCTGGGGGAAGTAGAGATGGGGAAAATTGTTTACTACTCTTACTGCTGTATCATGTTGGCGCAGGTATTGTTACGATAAAATAAAGCTGGTCTGTTAAATACTAAAATTTGGTAATCTGCACTCAACCTGAAGTATTGCTGAGGCTTGGGGTTTTTTAGGTTTGTGTAAAACTGAGTTGCATGTATTTAGTGTAAGGTTCAAGGGTCTGCCCCCATATATATATTGTTTTTTCACAAAATATATATGTATGTGTACAACGAGTTGGAGAAGCTGATGATAAATAAACAACAGCAAAAAGCTTAATGAGAACTTGCTAATTGTTGGTCAAAGACAAACTACAACCCTTAGTTTTGGGAAAAGTCATTATATAGTTCCGATACTCGCCACCTTGATTTTACATACAGTCCGCCTAAAAGAAAACCCTGATTATAAAGTTATAACAGTTTAGCCTCTGAGGAATAGGAATACATTGACCAAATTTAATTGCAACCTATCCAATACTTGTTAAGACATTTCACTCAAACATCACCCTCATGGTGGGATGAGAGAAAAATAAATAGATATCAATCCATTTAACAGTCTATACAAAAGAAGTGATGGACCAAAGCAATCCATCCAACATTTTTGGAGATATTTCGATTGTGGATCTTGCTGCTTTTCTTGCCAAGACTCGTCCTACTCTGCCTCAGTAAACAGAGGGATCCCGCTTCAGTTGTGCCATGAATCAATGTTTGTCAGTTTAAAAGTCTCAGTTTGTTGTAATTTAAGTAAAATATCATGTAGTTTTGTGTTAAAGCACTCGGTGAATGACATTGTCTCGCTCAACACGCGTCACCAACACCATCATGGAGCCAACTGGGCTGAGAAAAGGTCCTAAAAAGATGAAAATCAAAATAAATCTGCTCATATGGACAACTGCAGTTATGTGAAATGAGAGTTGGTCAGTTCTGTAAGTTAATTAATATACAGGAGCAGCTCTACAATGTTTACAATGTCTCTCTGTTCTGTCTATAACAATGCTTCAATCTGGACAGAAGTGGTCAACCGATGGACTGCTAGTGTGGCTTTAAAGAGCTAGAGTGCTGAAACTCATGTTGAAGAAATTCAGAGATCTACGTTTGCGTAGCTGACGTCTTTTGGTTGGATGTTTTTTATTAACGGACCTTTTTATTGGACGTTTTGCTGGAAATATACTGTATGTGGCAGTTAACTGCGTCACTTCAGCAGTGTTTTTTGTGACTTTAACAAGTCCACGTGAGCTGGGAACTTTTATATGCACGGCACAGTAAACTACTGCTGTTCACAAAAAGCCCCAAAAATAAAGAATAATAACAATTCAAACAAAACACGTGGAACAGTTGAGGCTGAGAATTGTTTAACGATGTGGTGCTTTGGATAGGTTGCCGCCAGTTATTGCTTGTGAAACATACCATTTTTAGAGTTCTTAAAAATGTTTTTTTTTCCTCTTTCACTTGTAAGCTGACAGTGTAGCGACACAGGAAACAGAGACATGGGCGTAAGATATGCGACACGTATCAGAGGTCGCACAGGGGATGTTGTGGTTAGATGGTAAGCACCTTAACCAAGATGTGCAAGGTTGCCCTCACACGTCACAGATTGTAAAAGACGTTATTGATAGTTTTGCTATCTACTTTGTGGTTTTTGTCAATTTTTTTATAGTAATTTTGAAATTTAACATAAGAAATAACTTAATTTCTTATGTCAGGGGTGTGTTTTTGTAGATATGGATCATGTTGTTTCATACTGCAGATGGTTGTTTTTAAGATATTGTAGATAGTGAGTGCAGCAGAAAGCTTTTATATTATTATCTTGGGAGTTACAATGTGATTCTCCTGTTATTGTCTTATATTTTCCCTCTATTTTCTCCTCTTGGTATTCACCATCTCTCATCTTTGCTTCTTCTGCTTTCTCTCCGTCTCTCTGCACCGAGCTAAAAGTATCATTAGACACTAACCACTGTATTTGCTGACAGGGTGTGGCAACATTGTGGGCAGTGTGTGTGTGTGTGTGTGTGTGTGTGTGTGTGTGTGTGTGTTGTGACTGTTCCTTTTTTTAGTTCAGAGGAAACTCACCCAGCATCATAGGGATATCATATGCTTCTGTGGGTGTGTTTATTAAATGTTCTCTCAAGCAATTATTGGAGTTTGACAACAAAATGTGAGTGTGTGTCATAGTGTGTGTCATAGAGAGTGTGTGTGTGTGTGTGTGTGTGTGTGTCAGTGTGTGTCAGTGTGTGTGTTGCTCTGACTTGCATAACAAGTGCTTTTTGAGGCCTTGATGGCAGCACTTAAAAGACTGAAACTCTCCACAGTTCAGACCAGCAGGGAGTGGAGCAGCTCTGCTATGGTAACAAACAAGATGTTGTTGACATGTGTATGTTGTATTTTTTATTATAATGGAATCTGTATTAACACAATTGGCATGAACATTTGGGGGGTAAACAACTGATAACAAAATGAAAACAACTTGGTATTTTATTGTGTTATGCTAAGTCTTTTCTTGATTAACCAGTTGAAATATTTGTTCTTCAAAAAGTGTCATAAATTGGTGAAACATTGTTTATTACTAGTCTCTTCAAATGTCAAAATACCTAAAGGTGTTCAGTTCACTGTCAAGGAAGATAAAGAAAAGCAGCATATTCTGACTCTTAAGGAAGCAGGAACTCAGGAATGTAATGCCATTTCCCCCTAAGCGATAAAGTTTGTTTTTCTGTTGATCAACCACGCGATTAATTAGCCAAATTATCGCGTTATCGCTCTGTCCAAGGATAGTTTAAAAACATGTAACAACAAGTGAATATATCTCTTGTTCTTTAAGCCGCTTTCCCCCGCTGCTGATACCGCTTCACGCCTCCCTGGTTCCTGTTTGCTGTGTCTTCTCTTGTCCCCAGAGTCATAGTCGCTGTAAATCGCCTCCATACTGTATCCCCCAGTCTTCAAACTAATCTCCAGCCATCGTTGGTCAACTGTAAGATTATTCATGGGATGTTTAATACAATTTAGATGACTATTCACCTTTTCCACTGGTGCCACCCTGAACCACCCTGAATTTAATCATCGTCATAGTGACCTTTTCCCTGGTGCCACCTGCAGGACAAGTCAAAGAATATACTACATTCAGACTTCCCTCCCCAGTCGACACTTTCGAGATGTTCATGTTCATGTTCATGCAAATCTTTGAAATCTATGATTACGAGTATTGTGGGCAGCTTAGCGGGAAACAGTAAAATTGACAGTGCAGTTCACGTTTATGAACTCGTCAGTGTGACGTTTATTCTTCTGAACTCGCAACTTGCTGCCTTCAGGGTTTTTGCAACCACACCGGTAACACAGAGTGTAGAGTTAGGAAATGAATGTAAGTCAGTGGAAAGTCGTCAGAGATAAGTGTGGTGTGTGTGTGTGTGTGGTCTGGCAGCTGTGTGTGTTCAGTTCCTGTTATCTTTAACTGTCATGCTTGCTTCCTTCTGTGTTTTTATGGGTTTTTTGAGCTGTGTGTGTGTGTTATGTGTGTGTATGGCTATGTGTCGCTCTGTGGTGACAACATGGCCGTCATGTTGCAAAGCTTTGTGTGAGGAAATAAGAGCCAAAGTTTCAGTGAATGTGACTGATACTGTGTTCGTTGCTTTGCAGCTTGTATGACACTTTGCATATCCAAAAAAAGAGATTTTACCCACATTTCCGTTATCTACTTTGCATCTTTATTTTGATATGCTACATGATGTTATACTCTCTTCATACTATATGTACATGTATATGTTGATTACAGTTGTCATTTTTTAAAATAAAAAAAATTCAACCTGTGTCTTTGTTTTGTGTCCTCTCAGAGTTCTCAGGTCGATCCAGAGGAGTTGTTCACCAAATTGGATCGCATCGGAAAGGGATCATTCGGAGAGGTGCGTGTCATCATCCACATTAAGATTCTTTGTTAAATCTAGTTGTTTGTGTTGATGATGTTTTTACTGAGCTAGTCCTCATCAACTTTAAGTTGTTAGTTAAAGCTATTAGTCAACATGTTGTTAGGGATGTTAATGATTATTGATTAATAGAATTATTGCTCATAAGTGTTTAGTTAAGTATTGTTACTTTTTAGCCATTTAGTCACCTCAGTTTTGGTTGGATTTCAGTGCCAGTTGCTGAATAGTTACAGACGGGAGCACCGTAATTAAAATGAATTCATTATTTAGAGTTATTTTATTTAAAGATTAGAATAACATAGATTGTTTCAGTGGATAAAACAGTTTTCTAAAGGAAGAATGTTCAACATATCGATTGTAAACACTGTCAATTCATGACATTTCTTAAAATGTGCGTCCCATAGTCTTTACACATTTATCTTAATTTAGGTATTTTATTTTGGGTCACATCAAATTAAACAGGACTGGAATGAATAACTTTCATCTTCGCAAATATAAATAATTGCAGACTTATGAACTCAAACTTACAAATTAATTCACTTGAACTTGCTCTTCTCCCGATATTCAAACTTCAACTATTGAGGGGAAACTTCCCCCACTGCAGCTTCAGTGTCCTAAACATGGCCGCCTGCTGGGTTCCAGTTCTGTTCTTCCTCCTGTCGTTGGTCCAAGGTGCCCTAAACTACTGACAGTCCCTCTGGTTAGCTTCACAGCTAACTAAGCTAACTAGCTGCCTGATGTTTTTTCCTGGCCCTCACATCAAGACAAAGCTTGTATGTGGGGTTTTTTTCTTCAACGTTGTGACTAATGAAAACATCTTGTTGACTTTTAGGAGGTTTTTAAATGAGTTATCTTTTCTATTTTTATCTTAATTCTACCCCTTTCTTCTCTTCTGCGTTCTCCGCCATATTTTGACTCTCTCACTTTGTCTCGTCGTCTCATCCCGACTCTTGTCTGATCTTCTTTCCTCCTTGTACTGCTGCAGGTGTTCAAAGGTATCGATAACCGCACTCAGAGCGTCGTCGCCATCAAGACCATCGACCTGGAGGAGGCCGAGGACGAGATCGAGGATATCCAGCAGGAGATCACAGTTCTCAGTCAGTGCGACAGTCCGTACATCACAAAGTACTTCGGCTCCTATCTGAAGGTGAGACAGGCTTCATATTCTGTCAAACTCATTGGTTAATGGCGAAAAACAGGAAGTAGAAGTTGTTCTTTACGGGAAAACTGACTGTATTTGTGTTTTCAGTCAGTTTCGAAAATAAATTCTGTCTCTTTCAGGGCAGTAAACTATGGATCATCATGGAGTATCTCGGTGGAGGTTCAGCGCTCGACTTGGTGAGTGTTAAAGAAGTTTCTAGTCAGATTTATTGATCGAATTCAGTGACATTCAAAAATTTAAATGTATTTAAAATGGAATGGAAAGTTTGTATTCTGGGATAGGTATTCCACAGTACTTATGATCAGATGGTTTTCTCGGTTATGTAATTTATTTATGTGTTGAGTCTTGTCTTGAATGAAACTAAACAGGGTGTGTTTCAGCCTCTGGCGCGTCAGTGAGTGTTTTATATCTGTGTCATCACTTTGTGTGTGTGTGTGTGTGTGTGTGTGTGTGTGTGTGTGTGCAGCTGCGGGCAGGTCCGTTCGATGAAGCTCAGATTGCCACCATGCTGAAGGAGATCCTGAAGGGGCTCGACTACCTGCACTCTGAGAAGAAGATCCACAGAGACATTAAAGGTGCTGCTGCTGCCTCAGATCAAAGATGGTGGACCTTCACCTTCAAATCAAAAAGTGTTCTTCCTCTCACCTGTGGTGCTGTTTGTTGTTGTGTTGTGGAGATGTCTGCCAATGTGCTAAACCTTTCTCCACCTTGTTGTGAGAAGATTCATATGGGAACTATTTTCTCCCTACCAAACAAGCATCTACTCATGGATGAAAGGCTTTGTTAGTGTTGTTAGCTAGCCTTTCGTAGAAGATTAACTGCATGCTTCTTTCTGCGTAGTGATACAGAAAGAAAAGAGTTCCTACGTGAATCTGCTCACAACAAGATCTGTGAGTTATCTTGAGCAACCGGGTCATGATTTCTGGAAAGAGACACTACCTATCTACCTATGTATTTAATTATTTAGTTAGTTAGTTAGTTAGTTAGTTACATCTTTGTCATCTCTACGGCCGATATTCCTGAAACTCGACAACTCACATCACAACAATGGATAACAAACATGACGGATAAGAGGAAAAAGCATGTATTTTTGGGGTGAACTGTTCCTTTAAGATGGTAGTGCAGTGATTCTCCATTCACTGTCATAAAATTTGCAGATTTGCAAGAGACATATTTTGCAAAGATTGGACAAAATCACTGCAGCATATATTGAGTTTTTCTGACTTCTAAAATCAAGCATGGTTCAGGCTCCACGAATACTACATTTCCCATGATGCACGTCAACATGAGACCTTCTCACATCCACTAGTTTATAACATAAGGTGTCTCCAAGCCTAGATTCCCAAGAGCCTGTACAACTGTTTTCACTGACTGTGTCGTGCTTCCTGTGACTTTTGAATCAACTTTGACTCATACAATTGGTGGAATGTCCCTTTAAGATCACATGGACAGCACTCATCCAGCCTCTGTGTCCACATTTAACAATCCAGAATCCTAAAATTCCCAAATTTAAAGTCACAGTTTGTGGAATTTCTGACCCTGGTGCCCCCTGGTGGTGGAATAGAACATACAGATCCTACACAGAGTCAATAAAAGTACCACAAAGTGAAAAGATGACGAGTTTTCACCAGGATTTTATCTTTATACTACAAACAAATACTTGTTTTAGAATCATTTTAAACCTGCTCAGGCCTGTGAGAGCTGACCAATCAGAGAACAGTGGGCTTTGGTTGGAGGGGGGTCCTTAAAGAGACAGGCTCTCAAAGGTTAATCAAAAAAGTATGTTAACATTTTCTTTTTGACATCCAAAATCAGAACTATGAACCTGAAAATGTGCGTTATATGTGTAATATTGGACCTTTTGTATTTCAATAGCTGCCAACGTCCTGCTGTCGGAGCACGGTCAGGTGAAGCTGGCGGACTTCGGGGTGGCCGGTCAGCTGACGGACACGCAGATCAAGAGGGAAACCTTTGTGGGAACGCCGTTCTGGATGGCGCCAGAGGTCATCCAGCAGTCTGCCTACGACTCCAAGGTGAGATGCTACAAAACTGTCGGACCTTCATCAACCACATCCACATGCAAGAACAGGTTTTAAGTGAGGTGGTTGTGCTGTGGTGTTACTGTGGGACGCAATGACACAAACAAACTAAGCAACCGAGGCAGCGGTAGACCAGCAGCTGATGTGTTCTGTCAGGTAAAATTACTGTTTTTGTCAAAGGAGTCTGGTGGCTTTGAAGACGACAATGTAACAGCTGTTTCTAGTTAAAGACAAAGAGTTTAGTCTTTAGCAAAAAGTCTTTGTAGGGATCCTTTCATAGTTATATGAATAGTTTTTAAAAAACTGGAATTATCCTTTAAATTGATTTGGTGTCCATCAGTCTGTCAAAGAAAAGTTTTTGCTAGCAAATGTCAAACATTTTCTGGTTCCAGCTTGTTAAATGTGAGGATTTGCAGCTTTTCTTTGTGGTTTCTGACAGTAAATGAAGAGGCTGTAGGTTTTTGGACTGTTTGTTCGACAAAAGAAGCAACTTGAAGATGTCACTTTGGAGCGATTGGAGAATTGGGATGAGCACAAGAGGCTAAATGATCCATCGATAAAGAAAATGAAAATGAATTGAGTTGCAGCCAAAAATCAATCTTCACATCTGTTGGGTTGAACCTGGTGAAGCTCCACTAACTGTTTGACTATAAAGGTTGTATTTCAAACGTGCACTGTTTGGTTTGCGTATTGCCGTAGCAACGTGAGCCACGCCGCTTTGTTGTTGTGTCGCTCTTCGAGGTCGTTTGCATTGTTTCCACAGTGTTTCTGGTTTGATTTGCATCTATTAGAGACGTGCATCGTCTACAATAAACTGCTTTTTCTGACGTTTTATTTCACGTCTATCTAGAAAAACAGCTAAATCCGTATGACATGTTTGTCCTAACGCTCAGCTGTGGACGGGATTCCCTCGTCCTTGTCTTTTGTATGTGACACAAAGCAGCTGCATCAGAAATAGATCTGACAAACACAATAAAACCGTCAGTCCTTTAAAGACGCACCTGCTGCTATCAAACACACTTAAAAGTAAAAGGCTACTTTAAATAATTGGATGTGATAATAAAAAGTAAACAATTGTCTTTTATTAGGTTACATAATGTCGTGACGTCTGCTGACCTGCTCCACTCTTTGTTTTAATGCATGTCTGAGGAAGGTGTGTGTGTGGTTTGGTGTGTTTTGTTAATGAGGCGTATCCATTTGGTTTGATTTGTGTGTGTGTGTGTGACTTTTACATGAAGGTGTGTGAGCATCTTCTCCCTGAAACTGCAGCTTCAGTGTGTCGTTGTCATTTATTAGTCACGTTTATAGCTGAAAGATTGAAGCAGGAGGTGAAGACGAAGTAAACAGACGGAGTAAAGCATCTGTCAAATCTTTATTTGTTGTTAGAGGTTTTAACTGATGTTCTGATACAACGTAAACAAATCTTAGTTATTGATAATCTGATCACTTTGATTAACATGTAATTCATGAAGATAATCCCAGTTAAAGTCACCGTGAAGGCTGTCAGGACTTCAGTTCTCTCAGAGATCCTGTATTGATATCCTTTAGAAGAGGGTTTACTTCTGAGAGGATGAACCGAACTGGACTGAAAACATTCCCAAAGATCCTTTATTGATTTCCCTGAGAAGAGGGTTTACTTCTGAGGGGTTTAACTGAACTGACATGATAACATTGCCAAAGATCATATATTCTTTTCTTTGAGAAGAGGGTTTACTCGTGACGGGAAGAATTGAACTGATAATGGTGCCAAAGATCTTTTATTCATTTCCTTTAAAAGGGGGTTTACTCTTGACAGATTTGAGAAACCAAATCTCGTAACAAACTGAAGTCTCTCTTTTTTTTCTTTTTAATTTTTTTAACTGAATTTTATTTTTGGTGAATATTATTTGACAGTTGTCAGGGCATAAAAAACCAATGAACTGTTGATCAAGATGTGATTGTATAACAGTGGCATAGCAGTCAATACTGGAAAAAAGAAAAAGAAACCCACTGATCTATTGTCTTTGAGTCAACTAATTGATTGATTGACAACCATTGCAGCTGATGTCCTGCTTTAATTATGTATTAGAGCTGATATTGGTAAAGGTTGTAGTTAAGTTTTCTCAGGCTTTATCTTTTCTAATTTGTGAAAGATGTTTGTCAGTGTTCTCTACAGGGAAGGAAGATGACTTGTTGCAATATCAGACAGTTTGCAGACACCACAACAGTTACGTAAACAACAGACGTAACCTGAGCCCGTCAGAACACGCGGACAAAAAGACGGCCATTGTGATGAACGGAGTGTGTGTGTGTGCGTGTGTGCGTGTGTGCATGTTGGGTTTGATGCTTGATCTCGAGGCACAATTGTAGCTGCAGCCACACATCGCTATGTACGGTGTTTGACTGTGTCAACTCAACCACACAGTATTTTGATTTTAAAGGGCAGCTATGATCATTTATAATATCATACTTACAACTAATCAGCTGACTACCCGACTCTGCAGCTTCCCTCAGTGTCGGGGGGCCTTTTTATCCTCATTTAGCCGACGCTACCTCCTGACCAAATAGACAACATTGGCAACTAGCTGGTGAACATTGTGGCGCAATAAGCAGCTTAAGAGACAGATATTCTTCTTTGGAGCTGGTGGAGACCAAAAACAGAGCTACAACTGGTAATAATTATATTTATTAGGTGAGGTGACCATTAACAACATAACCAACTGTTCGCTAACAGGTAAAATGTGATAACCTGTGAAAAGTGTTGTGCCACAGATTCTTTCCACCATCACGGAAATGACCAATATTAAGTATAAACAAACCGTAACTACCTCCTTTTCTCTGTAACCGTTGCTACTTGTCATTTTGTGGGTGTGTTATGTTAAGAGATAGTGAGTGTGTGTGTGTGTGTGTGTGTGAGTGTGTGTGTGTGTGTGTGTGTGTGTGTGTGTTGCGTCTTGCCACAGGCTGCCATATGTTCAGTGTGTAACAGTAATGGAGCCGACGGAGTTAACAGTCAAATGGTGACCGAGCGTCCTGTTGTAATGTGACCCTGAGCTTTGTGTGTGGGTGTGTGTGTGTGCGTTTGCGTGTGCGTTTGTGTGTGTGTGTTAACGTCTGCTTCTTACCTGGAATGCCACATGGTCGTTGAAGCAAGTTGAAACTGATGTGACATTCAACCTGTGTGCATGTTTACCTTCTGTGTGTGTGTGTGTGTGTGTGTGTGTGTGTGTGTGTGTGTGTGCGTTCAGGTTGACATATGGTTGGTGGGTGTCACAGCCGCCGTGCACACCAGCTGACTGTGTGCTTGTGTGGATGAAACAAATTGATCTTGTAACAAATAAAAAGCTAAAACTCGTCAATCTAATCGTTTAATTGCTTTCCTCATTAACAGCCGTTGTTCTGACTGTCTTCGTCTCCGCAGGCTGATATCTGGTCGCTGGGCATCACCGCCATCGAGCTTGCCAAAGGTGAACCCCCGAACTCGGAATTCCACCCGATGCGAGTCCTCTTCCACATCCCCAAGTCTCCTCCCCCGACGCTGAATGGCGATTTCTCCAAGAGCTTCAAGGAGTTCACCGAGGCCTGCCTCAACAAGGACCCCACTTTCGTAAGAGCGACGCACCTGAAGTCTGGATTCAAACTAATCAAACTTTATTGTTCTGTGTTGTTCAGATCTTTTTTAATAGTTATTGCCCTCTAAATCATTAAAATCCACTGTGACAAAATAAAACCAGTATTATTCATACAGTGGTGGAAAGATACATAGCACAGTGTTTTACTTGAGTATAGTAATTTTATTTTATTTTATTCTTCTACTTCATTTCAGAAGGAGTTATTGTACTATTTACCACGAATGTCAGTTGAGGCTGAAATAATGAAACACAAAACAAACCTTTCACATAAGATGAAACCTTCAGAGGAAAATCTGTTATTATTTATCTTAACATATTTATTTTGATAAAACAGTTATTTGATTGTTTGCTTAAAAAAACTTTGAGCATATAATGGATATGTATTTAGGGAGTTGGAAGATCTAATTACGCCTTCCATGAACTTAAACTTATCAGTCAGACAATTTGTTGAAGATTTAAAGGGTTTTCTTTGGGGTAGCAGTTTTTGTGAGTGACATTAAGACACAAACTTCCATCATACGGGAAGTATCAGCTGCAGGAGTTTGTTGCATAGATCCCCAAACATACTTGTTTTGACTTAGTTTTCCTGTCTTCTGCTGCGAGTCATTCTTTTAAGTAACTTGATTTTTATGTTGTTTTTTAAGTTCAGTATGTTTGAGTCCAATAAAAGTAAATCATCAGAAGGCAGCCGTCCTTCACTGTGTGAGGCTATAGTGGCAGTTTGCTGCCCCCTGGTGGACTAACATCTCCGCTCCACCTCTTTGTGATCTCTCCAGGTATTAAACTATATTAAAAGATTACTAACGATCATTCTCGTCTCTTCAGCGTCCGACGGCCAAGGAGCTCCTCAAACACAAGTTCATCGTCAAACACTGTAAGAAGACGTCCTACCTCAGCGAGCTGATCGACAGGTACAGAAGGTGGAAGGAGGAGGGCCACAGCGACAGCAGCTCTGAAGACTCGGACAGGTAATCAGATTACTGTTGTTGTCTGGAGGGATCTTTTATACTCTTGATTAATGACAAAACAGGATATTTTGAGCTTTTTGAGTAACTGTGTGTGTTTGTTTAAAGTGAGTCCAGTAATAAAGAGAACAACGAGTCTCCTGAATGGTCCTTCACCACCGTCCGCAAGAAGAAGACGGAGGGCAGGAAGGTCCTCAATGGAACGGTCAGTACAAGAACCTGGTTCTGAATATGTATATGTACCTAGACATGTATAGAATGTACATACATGTACTTTAGAAACAGCTTATAAACTCTATACATCAGTTTTATGTTTTCCTTTTCTTGTAGTCTGCATGTGGAATTAATAGATTTGTTGTTAACAAAGTGAGAGGGTTTTTTTCAATCATTTTATTATCTTGAGAAAAAGTGTAAAACATTTTAAAATGTTTTAACTTCCTGCTTTTGATGTAAACGCTGTTTAGAGGAATAAAAGAACGAGACCAGAATCTGATTTAAGACTTGTTAAAGGTTTTCTAAAAGGTTGATATCCTGATTTATATGTTTGACACGTGTTTAATGCTCACTTTGTTTTTTCCCCTTTTCAACTTCCTCCTCCTCGTCTTCACCTGTGCAGGGTCAGGATCAGCTGAGTAAATCTGCCAGTCTGACCACAGTCATCTCTCCTGTCTTCACTGAGGTTAGTAAACAAAAAAGAAAGAAAGAAAAAAGACGCAATAACAAAAATAATATAGTCGGAGCGCAGAGCGGGTTTTAATCCAAAGGCCAGAGCGATGGTTCCGTTTCGCTCCAGTTCCGTTCCGATACCGCTCTCCACGAGTCTAGGGCATGCACAAGTCCACACAGATTCATGTGTGCCTTCAAGGGTTAGCCTACATCAGAGGTCATTCGTTGAGAGGTGGAGTTTGTAAAATATTTCGAAAAGCAAGCAGACAGGTCATATAGGTGCAACGTCAGGAATTGCTCCCTCTTTTAAATTTGAGCGAGCATGGAGCGAATGAAATTTTAGGTGAGCGGAGAGCGGTCTTTGAGCGGAGCTGTCTGGTATGACTTTGAGCAATGGAGCGAAGGAGCAAACACCCACGTAAGCGGGGAGCGGAAATTCTCGCCGCTCAGCTCCGCTCACATGCTCTTGAGACGAGTTAAAGGCAGCGCTTGCCCCTCCCTCCTTACCATCACCGTAGTGCCCTTGAGCATCTACATCATTAAAAGATGTTGGATTGTAAAACTCTTTCTCTCGACAGACGAGTCCAAAACTGAGTTATTGTCTTCTTCTGTTGTAGTTGAAGCAGCAGCACAAGGAGCACTCCGAGCAGCGATTGGCCATTGAGGAGCTGGAACGCAACATCCGATTGGCCGAGGACGTTTGTCCCGGCATCACAGACAGGATGGTCACACATATTCTTGCCAGGTACCAGAAGTACGTTCGATATTTTGTCTCCTTTTTCTTTCATATTTTCTTGTTTCATGTGTTTCGTTGTTTATAGATTGGATGTCTTACGGTTCTAAATTTTGCAAGATATGTCGTCGTCCTCCATCAGATCAGTTGTGTAACGAACGTCTTTTACTTTCTCGTTCTCAGATTTAACTGAAGGAACGGAATGGATCGAAACAGGAAGTACGTTATGTGGAGCGAGACTGTGTCTCCGTACGGTGACGCTGCTGGACGATAGGAAAACTGAGGAGATTTGCTGTGCGATGTCTCCTCGCTGTACACACAAATACACATAAACACACACACATGAACACACACTCAGACACACACACACTACTAATGTAATATATACGCTCAATGTATGTTCACTGCTGCTGGTTGAAGGCCTTTGTTTTCCCCCCACAGCTGGATTTTTTTTGATCCGCTGATCGGAAGTTTTGAAAAATACAATCTACGTTGTGTGTTAGATTTGTGGGTATTGAACTTCTCCTTTAGTCCTCCTGGAGGTTTGAGTAATAAACAGACCTTTTTAGTCTACTGAAGTTATGTCTAAACTTCTTAAATTACCATCATGTGCCTTAATTATTTATGCTAACATTTTTTCTAAACGTAGATGTCACTTTTGTACGGAGACGTCTAAGAGGGTTCTCGTTCATCAGCAGTAGTATGTTTCGTGTCATGCCTTGACTTTGTAGATGTCTTTATGTTTGTTCAGTAGCACTTGAAACAGATTATATGCCAATATTACATATTTTTTGTTGTCTTCAGTAATGCTTTAGATTACAGCTCCCTGATCCTGGAAATAATTGGAAATCTAGGGCGCAAAATTGTTTGTCTGCAGGGTTAAATTTTGTAATTTTATCTCTGATTTTACAGAAATGGATATTATGAATGCTATTAAATATGTAATCCTTGTTATCTTCCTCGCTGATGGATTGGTATGGAAATATTTAAGGTAACCCTAGCTTAAAAAACATACATGAGGAAGAACTTGCACCCCTTCTTTGACTCCCTTTTTGGAGCTACAAGCTTTTAGCCCCGGCTAGTACCTTGCAAACAAGTCAGCTAACTTGCTTACTGTTGTTGTCGCTACATTCTGACCAGTGACTAAACCCTTAATCTTCAGGTTTATGAAACTATTTCTAATTAATTGCTGCCAGTGTTGTTAGCATCACACAATCGTTAGCATCAAAATAAGAGGTCTAAATGGTGGAAATTGAGAAATCTTGACCTTGCCTTTTGGTTTAGTAACTTGACTGTTAAAATGTTATTCTGGGATTGCCACAAAGCTGCACACACTGAAGGTCTTCCACTCGCTCATGAAAAGACTGTCCTTTCTTATGCATCAAGTTTGGGAAAACATTAAGGGCTATTAACTTGTGTCTGAAAGTTGATTCTTGACATAAAACTTGATGTGTTAGGACTCTGGAAGGTAGCACAGGTCTGATGGGAGCTGTAATCGAAGGTATTACTGATAGTTTGTACCAAAGACACTATAAAACTTGGTCATTGTATATTTTTGCCTTTTTATATATCATAAGGGATACGACAATGCTTGTTGAGGGGGGAAATGTAAAATGAAAGATGTAAGATTTTACAGAAATGTACTCTTTTTTTTGTAGCGGGACTTAGAGTTTTATGAATAAATATTTAAGTTTGATTGAGAATCGTTTCGTGTTTCGTCTGTTTTTGTACTAGGAGGATAATCTTAGCTTGTATTACAATTGCTGTTATCACACTGGGTTTTATAAAGTATCTGATTACTTCTGTGTAATTTCCCAATACCCAATAATGTTGTACAGTTATAACAAAACGATTAATTGGATTGATCTAATTTCGTTAATTTGACCACCGTTATCTTTCCATAATCCTTTATTGACAAATGCAGTTGCATTATATAAACCACACAATCTTCCTTCACATTTTTCTACAGAATTCACAAGAATCATTCATATAAAATAACAAATAAATAACCAGCTACATCAACCACACAAGTTATCCAATAAGTTTTCCAAACCTACATGACAAATGTCTATATTAATGTCTTGACGACTTTCTTTCTTGCTCCTTATCTGTTTAGGTGTTTGAGATCCCTTTCTTTGGATCAATTAAAGATTGATATAAACATCAGTTGAGCAAAAAGCTCAAGGCTGTTATGGATATTAAAAATAATACATGTCCCATACAGCTATGAACTGTTAGATCCATCGATGAAGTAGAGCACAAACATCTGCTTTAATGATCGATTTCAGCACAAACAGAGCAGAAAAGTCCACATATTCACCTTCTCCTCTATTTTATGCTTCAACAAGACATCAAGCCTGATAACTGCTAGCTAATGTTAGCAACCTAGCTACATGGCAAGCAGAATCCACACTCCAGTTTATCAGCTTCACCTCATGAGCAAAACCAAAAGCACAGGTCAGCATGAAGAGTATTATTCGGTCTTTTCCTCATAAATGTGACTGTTAAATTCACGTTGAGATTGCCAGTGTTTGCTAGCTAACAAAACGGGCACATGTAGTGCAGTTATAGTGCCGGTTTTCTTGCAAGACATCACCTCTGATTTGTTGCCTTCATTGGTTGTGTTACCCACACCTCACTCATAAGGTTAAATCATAGTGTAGTGTGGTTATGTCTGTTTTTATTGCTGTCTGATACGCTGGTTTATGATCTGTAGTTTCCCCAGTAAACACACCAACCTGTCTGGCCTCCTGCTGTTCTTCTTGCAATCTCCTCTCGCATTGGATGTATAAAGCACAGAGTACCAGGACCACAATGCTGTGGAGGCTTTCATCATATAAAAATGATAGACACAAGCCCCTCAGAGGCAGATTTGGGTCAGTCTTGCATGAAAACCAGCAAGATCCATAATAGTAACTGGACAAACAGCTTTAGAAGTCAAGCTATGAATTTCGTAAAATTACCTTTTCTCCTTGGCTTAGCAACAATTGCTAATGCTGAGGCTAGTGCAGCTTGACTGACCTTTGAGGCTCTGCTAGTCAAGGTACACTGAGTGATTTTACAGGTTTAAATAATCCTTAAAACGTATTAGCCTGTACCCATAATGTGGCTACTAAAGAAGTTGAGGTTTCCACTAAAACAAGGCAAAAACAGTACATTTCATCTGCCAGTACACCGGAAAGACAGAACACTTCTCATAACGTGAGGCCTTTGCAATGTGTTACGCAAGTCTTGTTTTATCTACAGTCTGTGGCAGATGTTTTTAAAACCATCCTGCCAGTTTTGAGTGTGATCATATCATGAACCTTTGCACTTGTTTCCATGAGTTAAATGTTTTCGTGTCTATCTACAGTGTGACTTCAGTGACCTTTGCAGCACCTTTTGCCTCAGTTCCTTCTGTATTTTCTTTCTTCTCAAATTCACCCTTTAACTCCCCCTTTCCTTTCACTGCTCCATCCTCCTCCTCCTCCTCCTCTTCCTCTTCATCCAGTTGGAGGCTCCCAGAGGAAAACCTCATCCTGGCAAGTCCAGGGGGCCGTGCCACCTTCCCCAACGAGTGTGGTGGGCAATAATATGGATAGAAAACCTCCGGATCCGAATCACTGTAGCTTCCTGTTGCACCTCCAATCATGCATAGCGAGGTGGGTCTTTCAGGTAGAGGGGAGGAGTTTAGTGGGAGGTAGGTGGGTCTGGAGGGGCGAGTCAAGTGGGGGTAGTATCCAAGAGGCCGGAATTCAGAAGCAGGGTTAAAGGCAGGGTTAGAACTCCTTGAGAGGTGAAACTTGACATCTGGTTGGCTCGCCACACGGCGAGGCAGCCCAGGCAGGAAATTGGAGTCATCGCTGTAATGCCCAGGCTCCGTACGTCCAACACCCAACAATCTTGCTCCGTTGCTTCCTGGATGATAAACCCTCGCCAGTCCTAGCCCGCCTGAGCCTGAGGGGCGGAGGTTCCTCCTGATTGGTGAGAGTGATGGGGAATCATGGCCAAGTGGATAGAAAGGTGGCCGCGATAGGCCATCCATTGTCACATATTCCCGTCTCCTTGCTTGTGGGAAACGCTCCAGTGAGGAAACAGCGACGTAGTCCGTCAAGTAGGGGTGTCGGGTGAGAGGTGAGGAACCTGCATATGGGAACGATGGGAGGATTGGGTGATACTGGTATGCAGGACTATTTGGATAGAGAAGGACCAACTGCTGAGCGGCATCTGGGTGTGGCTGAGGATTAGGCCGACGCCGTGACCGGTTACCATAAACTCCGGCTAGCCTCTGGGCTTGACGCTGTGCCCCAGTCCGTATCCCCCTCATGTCCTCCATCACAGATGTGGAGGCGGATCTCATCTTGGGTGAGGAGGGGAACTGCTGTAGAGATGGGGATAACGGGGTGACATAGGAGAGAGGGCGGTTCCTCTGGGTGACCTCAATGTATGATTGACTGCGTTTAGCCCCTCCTCCATCGATGTCCATGACGTCCAGGACTCGGTGATGTGGTTCCAACTCGTCCTGACTGTGGACCGCCATGACATGACTTGGCCGAGGGAATGGGTGGGAGTGCTCGTACACCTGAGGAGACAAAGATTAGACTATTACATTTGTCTGACCAACAGTCTAAAACTTAAAAATATTCAATTTACTGAATTTAAAACAAAGAAAAGTGCTTGAAAATGGCTTAAACGATGATCAAAAATGGTTGCAAATGTTTAACTGTTGATGGACTTGTTATTTAATCTGCCAAATAAATGTGGTTCCACCTGACATTAATGGTTTGAACACTGATTGGTAGTCTTTCTTACTTGTTTGGAGACGTCCGTGAGGAGATCAGGAGAAGATCGGCATTGTCTGGGATCAAAGTCTGACTGACAGTAGGTCCTGGATGAGGAGCAAGAAGACAAAAAGAAAAGATGATAGATGTTAACATCACTGTCTATGTATTCTTTGGCCATGTGGTCCGATAAAACATGCTTTTAAAATGTATTCACACCTCTCAAAGTGCGAAGGCTTCTTCTCCCCTGATCCCATACACTCCAGCAGCTGTTTCTGAGTCCGCCCACTGTCACACAGAATAATATATTAAATATAAACATTAAATACTCTGTAAGTATCTTACAACCTTAAGGTCATTAATCGGCCTATCCCTGATCAAGAGACATTGATAATAATTGTATTATAAGCAAATCGTAGCTCTCTGGATTGCGGTCAAATCATGAGATGTCGAGATAATCCTGTCTAGTATTTTACCTGTATCTAAAGCTGGAGCCTTTACTAGACAGCAGTGTTTTCTGTATTGTCTTGGGTTCCTCTGCCAGTCTGAAGAAGGCGTGGTACTCTACGCAGTTCTTCCAGAAGGACTTGCACACATCTCGGCTGGCCATGGAGAACTCTAGCGTGTCCTTACACGAAGGCCCAACTTTGTCGTGCAGTTTGATGAGGAAATGTTTGCGTTTGAAGCTCAGTTTTCGGATCTTTGCCCAGCTGAACGTGTTGATTTTGGTATTTCCCTTGAGAAAGAGAAGAAAAAAGATATATGCTGATGTTTAGGGTGTAGCATCTATGCTAGCCTCTGAATATTTCCGACACGAATTTTGTCTGTTTTAGATTTACTTTGATGGGAAATTTGACCTGTTGGTGACGCTAGGTACAGAGTCTAGGGATCGCCAAAGTCTTCAGGATTCATCTTCTGGATACCTTGAATGGCTGTACCAAATGTCATTCCAATTTAACCTATATTTGTTAAGATATTTCCAAGAAACAAAAATAACGCTGTCATGCTGAGAGCCAAGATGCCAATTTGGCTTAAAACAGCACCCCCTACTGGCTGAGTAGAAGCATGTCAGAAAGCCCTGTTGGCTCCCAGATTTATGGACGGAAACCATGAACCACATACCTGAAAGACCAGTACTCCAGAGTGCGTCACGGCCAGGTTGATCCTCATTCCCTCCCCGTCGTTGGCGGGGTGAGGCCTGATGCCGTACATGTCCAGCTTCCTCGCCACCTCCAGCAGGTGGATATCCGAGTCTGCTGGAGTCATACCTCTACAAAGAGACAGAAGGACTGAGGCCTTTTGCAACCTGTTGACTCCCTTGTGGTGGCTGCGTTCAGGGTGAAAACTTACCTGTGTTTCTTGTGAAACTTGATGATCTTGTGATCTAAATATTCCTGGTTGGGGACGTACTGCTTCATCTCTAAATGTTGACAGTCCAGCTCGTCATCATAGTCCCCTAGCTCTGCTGCAACACACATGCATCAAATATAC
Source organism: Sparus aurata (assembly GCF_900880675.1). Taxonomy (NCBI): domain Eukaryota; kingdom Metazoa; phylum Chordata; class Actinopteri; order Spariformes; family Sparidae; genus Sparus; species Sparus aurata. The sequence continues at coordinate 11,210,818 of NC_044196.1, read as the reverse complement.
ATAAAAATGTCTACAAAACAATTTTTTTTTAAAGAGTAAAGGCTCTGAAATATACCTAAAGTATCAACTTAAAAAGTTTCCCTCTGAAGGACATTTCTACCAATTAGCATTTCTGTGCAGAGCTAACTGAAGCTCATGTCATATTAATATTATAAATGCAAAGACCATCAAACGTAAAGGTAGAATGAGTTGGATTTGTCCCAGCTGTTCCTAAATGCACCACAAAAATAGAATCTCAATCCCAGTGTGTCAAAGAGCATCACCCTGTTGGTAAAGCGTTGTAAATAATCAATAATTCTCCTAATATGGGTTCAGACTTAAGTACCATCCAATTATAATAGAATGAATACTTTTCTTTAGTAAAGTACAGATATCTGAAAGATCCACTCAAGTAGATTACTGAAGTATTTGTACTTTGTCGCTTACCAGCTATGCAAAAACATCAATATTATTAGTGCTCAAATCATGAAAGTATTTGACTACATCCCATCACTGCTGAAAAATAAGAAGAAACTAATGTCTGACAAATAAAATGGGACATTCCTTGACTGCAAAAAAGTAACTAGTAACTAATGTTGTCGAATGAAAGTAATGAAGTAAATGATTTAACTCTACAAGCTAGTGAAGAAGAAGCATAAAGGAAGCAGTATGTAGCAGTACCTCAAATTTGTAATTAAGAGCAGTACTGGTGTAAATTTACTTAGTTACATTCCATTACTGTTGAAGTAACTGAGAACTTGGCTGTCAGACAAATGTAGTGAAGTAAAAAGTACAATATTTGCATCTCATATGTTAATGAGTGGAATAAAGTTGCATTTAATTGAAAAAGTCAAGTTCCACAACCTCAAATACTTAAAACTTCTTTAAAAACTATAAATATACAGAAGATAACCTGGATATAGAACATATAGTACATGGACAAGTACTAAAGTACATTATTTGAGTAAATTGACTTAATTACATTCCATCATTGCTGTAAGACAACATATCAAAGTAAAAAGTACAATATTAGTCATGAATAGTTTGACTTACACTGCAGTATGTGAGACACCAGCAGGGCGGCGCTGTTGTCGTGACAGGTCAGACTGCCGTTAGACAAATCCTGCTTTATCTGTAAGGCAAACAGATACCTACACACACACACACACACACACACACACACGTACAAACATGTATAGATCTGACAAACATCCAGAGATTTAATATTAAATATAACGAGCACTGTTACCTGGTGAGGCCTCTTTTAAGTTGTCCAGGATCTGGTGGGAAGAATTTGACTATAAACCTGAAGAAGAGGTCGTTGGTGTCTGACAGCGACGAAGCAGAAAGTAAATATTACAGATACAGAAATAAATAAAACCATGAAACTACACTATGTTATCTCTGTGACTTACATTTAATCTGTTTGGCGAGCGGCTTCAGCAGCTCCAACCACACCTGCAGCACAGAACACGAGCTTTAAGACGAATAAATACAAAATGTTCTGTGTTTGTGTGTTTGTTTGTGTTTGACGTTCTCACGTAGTTTCCGTTGTGGTGTCTGAACTCCAGTCCGAAGTACTCCTTCTCCAGCAGTTTGAGGTGACCACACACTTTGTTGAAGAAGTCGCCTCCTAAAACCTTTTGCTGAAAAAAAAAAGAATTAAAAGTGGAAGAGAGAGAAAAAGACTCAGAGGGATAATTGGATTTTTTAAGTCCAGAAACACTCGGGGGGACGTCAGACGACACGGTGCAGATCAATTTCTCTGTTACTTAGTTTCAGGAGAGCTTTGCATAATGAGAGTTTGTGTAATTCGGTGTTACAGGTCGTTTGAAGACGAGGTTCAGAGTGAACGACCACTAAACCCTTCAGTCCTGTCAGCTGCGTTTGACTACTTTCAGTACTGTTGTGCTGCAGAGACATCCTGTGCTTCAAGCCTACATAGATGTTTGTTTGGTCACATCATCATCATTTTAATAGTCGTGAATCTGTCAACAATAACTCCACTGTGTTTTATCTCTTTAACACATCATGCAGCCTTGGATTGAAGCCTCAGAGAGCCGCTAGTCTCTTGTTTTGTGACTGAAATATGTGCTGAGTGAAACATTTTACAGGTGAAAAGTAAAAGTGTACATGCTTTCAGTTGGACAAACTACTGAAAACACTTTATTTTAAATACCTACATATAATATTTCCCAATACTGTGCTCCAATTTCTGGTTATTTATAAGTGTTATCACGAAGTATGTGGAAAAAACAGACACTTTGTCCATCGAGCTCTAATAACTCATCGATATCTGTAGATTCAATTTGACCTATCGCAGATTTTTTTCACTTGTTTTAAGAAAAATGACTAAGTTATAGACCCACGATTTTTATTTTTTGTGCACGATAACTCTAATTTGGCCCTGGACCTATTTGAAAACAAGTGTTGGCACTTTTGACATCACTGTGTGATTCTGTTAACCGTCATGTCAGGTGTTTCCTTCCGATGAAGACGCACTGAAGTCAAAGCGTTGCCAGTTTCAGTCTGATAAAAAAACATAGGAAGGGCGTGGACACAATAATCTGTCTTCCTTCTTTACATCTCTTCCTTTCCTTAATCTCTCCATCCCTCTCCTTCTCCTCTCATCCCTGTAATTACCACCATGCTGTTCGTGCTCTGTTCTCTTACTGCAGCGACACGAGGTTGTTTTTTAGTGTTTGCTGTCTGCTAGCTGGTGTTTAGCAGCCTGTCGGGGGGTCACCGGGCGTCCCTCATTAACTTGTCATGAGAAAGAGAGGGAGGGAGGGAGCAGCTGTGACCGATTATAAAGAGAACACAAGCCTAACCGATGATTACTGGAAACAAATGGCCGCCTCCAGAGCAGCAAGACAGTCTGCTTCAACACAGCGGAATGTGACTTTAGAGTCCAGTCTGTTGATGGAGATGAAATATCCTTTCTAACAAATGTCTGATAGGAAGATAAGTACATACAACCAAGCGTCACTGGTTACTGGCATACTGGGTTTGCATTTTGGCCGTCGCCATCTTGTTTTTTTTAGCAGGAGTGACCATATTTGGACTGTTAGAGGTTGCACTCAACACAGGGAGCAGCACGAGGTCTGATAAACTGCCTTCAGTGATGTCACTTGAGTCGGCATCAGTCGGGGTTTAAAACGCCCAACGTGAAAGTGAAACAATGCGTCGGTGTGGAGTGAGAGCCTCATTTCTACTAGTCTACATTAGCTAGCTGAACACACCTGAGACTTCGACTGAGTGGCCTACAGTTGAGTTGCATTATGGGTAATGTGTATTTTGACCATGAAGAAGAACACGCGGGATGAGAGAGACGATATCTCTGTTCATGCTGCATCGAATTTGATCATTTCTTAATAAAACGCAGATGATTTGTCTTCTAGCGGAGTAGCAGCCTGTGATTAGTGGTGTTGGCCTTGAAGCTAGTTCATGTGCCGTGTGATCAGAACGCCAAGTGACGCTCTGCAACCCAAAAAGACTCTTTCCCATAACAGTGGATGTGGTTTTTTGAGCATCCCCTCTGAAATGACTTGTTTTATTGTCATAATTTTGGTGATATAACATTTGGAAAGTCTAGAAAAGACACATTATTAAATAACCTTATCACCATTTCAGATAGCCGGCTCCATCAACCCCACAATGCCGAAGCTTTGCAGAACATCAGGCTAATCCAAACCCAAACCTAAATCCAACACAATCTTTTCTTGAACCTGAACTGTTTGTTTTGTGACTAAATCTAAACCCCGACCTACAGCACAGTGTCGTCGGCGTACAATATAAGACTAAGACTGAATCGTTGAGGGGAGTTAAGTTAAACGTATCTGTGGTTTGCAGTTTGCCACCATTTATTCTGGTGAAGAGGTTGGAGCGGTGCTGAAGTAGGACATTTTTCTAATTCTATGTTTTAGTGGCTTTAAATAGATTCAGATTAAAGGAGCAGTCTGTAGATTTGGTTAAAGAAATGTTAATGAGAAGAGGAAGATCTTCATCGGCTGACCCTTAAAGGAAAACACTCTTTAAATCTGTTTTACTGTTTACTGTTTTCAAGCTGCTTATTTGTTCAGTTGTGGGACAAAATGAATATTTCTGAGCTTTAACACAACTTTAGTTCACTGTTCCTGAAACATTAACAGTTATTTTTAGGGACGTATTTCTATGAAACAGATCTGAGAGTACATTTTATTTCTGTGTCTGTCCGTCAGTCATCCATCCATCCATCCATCCATCCATCCGTACTCCACATCCCGTCTGATCATTAATTGGGGTTTTGCCTTGAAGGCTCGAAGATCAGACACACACACACACACACACACACACACACACACACACACACACATACACACACACACACACACACACACATACACACACACACACACACACAAACCTATTTTTATGATTCCACTGTGTTTTTGTTCTGTCACTGTTATTTCCTCCCCGTTTTCCTGATACACTATATTTATCACAGGGTGGTTTAGGAGTTTATTTTAGCCCTCATCCATCCGATCTCTCCGTCCATTCATCCCTTTTTTTCTTTCTCTCTTTTATCGTTCCTTCCTTCATCTCCTCGTCCTCCTCCTCCTCCTCCTCTTGTAAAGATGCTACTAATGTCCCGGAGGCCGACAGAAGAGAGAGCATGGGCGTGGAAAATGGAGCTACTTTGCTAACACAATACTGCGAGCCACACACCCACACACACCCACACACACTGACACAAACACACACACAGCGGCGGTCTCCTTTTAGATTGCGTTACTGCCTCGCAGGCGCCGTCACCATGTCGACATCGCGGCCCGTCGCTCTGATGTTTTCTTACTGACACACTCGACTGTTCATAGACAGCAGAGAGCTTCACGTCCAGATGTTTCACACCAACACACAAACATCTGCTGACGTTACGATTTATTCTGAAAATGTACGATATTCTCAATATTTGTATATTCCACAAGTACACGACCACATATTTAATCCACTCCAGAGAAAGTTCCTCCAGTTAAAGACATCTCTGGACGTTGATGGATGTTTAGTTTGTTTTCTGTTTTACTGGATGAAGATTAAATAAATACGTGCAGATGTTGGACTGGATTCATGATGATAAAGGCTTTTAAATCAAATGTCATTATTTACATGTTCAAATAGTTAAATTAAACTTTCTTTATTTACTAAGTCAAATATTCAGTGTCGTCTTCCTGTTTTTGTTGTTGTTGTTGAACGGTGAGTTACTGAGTTACAGTGTAAAAGTATCAGCATTAACTTAAAGTACCAAAACTGAAAGTTCTTATTTTGCAAATCTCTTCCTTCCCTCCCTCTCACTCTCTCTCTCTTTCTTCCATCTTTCTTTCCTTCCTTCCTTCCTTCCTTCCTCCCTCCCTCTCTCTTCCTTCCTTTCTACTTCCCTTCCTCTCTCCTTCTTTCTTTCCTTCTTCCTTCTTTCCTACCTTCCTTCCTTCCTTCTTCCTTCTCTCTTCCTCCCTCCCTCTCACTCTTTTTTATCTCTCCCTCTCTCTTCCTTTCTTCATTCCTCTTTTTCTTTGTCTCCCTTCCTCTCTTCTGTCTTCCCCCTTCCTCTTTCCTTCTCTTTCTCTCTCTCTCCTTTCCTTTCTCCCTTCCTTCCTTTCTTCATTCCTCCTTTTCTCTCTCTCTTCCTTTCTTCCTTCCTTTCTGTCTTCCTCACTCTCTAACAGTAGAAGTTAAACAGAAGTAGCATGCACAGGATAATATAATATAATATAATATAATATAATATAATATTATAGAATATAATCTATATAAAACTCTGTCTCTGCCTCCGACAACAACAGTCACTAACACGTTACTAACACCTGGTCCTGCAGACAGCTGACGGAGCTCACGTGCAGATGAAGAGTTTCAGGTGGAGGCTGTCAGGTGATGAACTTACCTCCACCTCGAACGTGCGCTCGCTGTCATCCAGGAAGATGACGCGCAGCCGGAGCTTGGTCTCCTTGGAGACCCGGGACCTGGAGGGGAGGCTGAGGCTCCCGAGGGTCCTGGTCCTCCGGTGAGGGTCCCCCATCGGTCCGCGTGAGTCTCGGGAGGAGCGGCGGTCATCCGTCACGTCTCCATCCGCACTGTACATCCACATGAGGGGCAGCGGCTCGGCTTCACGCGCTCCTCACCACCGGCACCACCACCACCACCATCTTCATCATCATCATCATCATCAGCACCAGCCGCTCCTCCACCGGGGCTCGTGGAGCGCGCGCTCTCTCTCTGGATGAGTGACGTAGTTTCGACAGCCTCCGTCACACACTGTACTCTGCTCACACTGCAGTACATGTACATGTGAACTGTGAGTACTGCAGTGTGAGAGTAAAAGTACTTTAATTATTCTTGAACAACTTCTTACAGTAGGATAAATTAAATACTTCTACTTTAAACTCTCAGTATTGATAAATAAGTTACCTGTAATAATAAACACTGACTCTGCATACTGAGTACTTTTACTTCTGATACTTTTAAGTACACACTGTGTTACCCACTCACATCTATTCTTACACTACTGTATAACCTTGTGGGCAGTCATAATGTAGCACAGTAACTAAAGTTGTAGATTAAAGTAATCAAGTAAAAAGTAAAAGGTAGCATCCAAACACTGAAGTAATTACATACTTCAACATTGTACTCTGCTTGTGAAAATGTAGTTAATTACTTTCCACATCTGTTTTATTATGAAATATTAACACTATGCTAGCTATGCTATGTTAGGCTATACTATATTATACTATGCTAGCTGTACTATGCTATACTATGTCATGCTATGTTAAATTATGCTTTCGATGTTATACTCTATTATGCTAGCGATACTATACCATACTATACTATTCTATGCTAGTTATGCTATGCTATGCTATGTTAAGCTACACTTTAATATGCTTGCTATCTTATCCCCTATTATGATAGCGATACTATACAATACTATGTTATGCTATTATATACTATTCTACCCTAGTTATGCTACGCTATGCTATGCTATGCTATACTATTCTATGGTAGCTATGCTATGCTTCGCTATGTTAATCTATACTTTAATATGCTTGCTATGTTATACCCTATTATGCTAGCGATACTATACTATGCTATGGTAGCTATGCTATGCTATACTATAATATGCTAGCTGTTTTATACAATGCTAGCTGTGTTAGACTATTCTAACTATTATATGCTTTACTATACTGTGGTATACATTGCTACATTATTCTATACTAGGTATGTAGGGGAAGGCGTGTAAGCAGCCAGCAGAGATGAGTCTATACACTCCGTATGTGATGCTACCGAGTGTGTGTGTGTATGTGTGTGTGTGTGGGTGTGTGTGTGTGTGTCCTCCACGGGAATAATATGAATTTCACGGTGGCTGGACGCTTTTAGAGAAGTGACCTGTCCTAAAGTAGGCTAGTAGTGCAATGCCTCATGTCGCCTCCAGCATGGACTGAGCACTTAATGTGTATCTGTGTGTGTGTGTGTGTGTGTGTGGGATGACACACATGTGAAATGTTGGTCAAGTCACTGACTCGTATCTTCTGTTCTCTTTGTCTGTCTGTGACTGACACACATGCTCACATACCGACAATATCACCACAACAATGCAACAATAAGAGGCTGCAGGAGAGACCGGGCGCTGACATCACACTATACATGCTATATTAGATGATATATTTATATATTTATACTTATATACTGGTCAGCTTTGTGTTATCTTGCATGCAGCATCCTCGACCTTTCAGGAGTCACGTGTCAGAAGTTGCATCATCACGTCTCTTGCGTCAAGCGTGAAGAGGCCAGACGTCGCTGCAGCACGTGGTCGTACACCAGTGATGCCAATAAACCTAAACGAGCTTATTTAAAGTACATTTTTAATGTTAATTCTTCTGTGATTTTACTCAAGTGGCACTTTAATTACTTTTACACTGTGGTTTGATCGACCATTCACTGACTCATGACCGTACACCTGAGAACACGACAGCCAGCCGCAAATTAAAGCAAATAACTTCAGTTAAGAAGTAAATAATTAATTGATTTTTATTCTTAACCCTTCATGCAACTGATACAAGACCAGATTTAGTACCAACAATGTTCCAAGTCAAAAACAGCCATAAAAACATGATATGTTAATACCAACATCAGTCCTCATATTAATAATAATAGTAATTAAAAACACATTTTGATTAATTTTTAGGATTTTAACCCTTTGAATACCAGTTTGTTTACCAATAACATTACTCCATATACTTCATATATTGTATTATTATGGCAGTGTTTGACACATGGATATGTTTTTACATTTTTTATTGATCGTGGTCTTTTATCAGTCACATGAGGGTTAAAGTTTTATCATGATCAAAGCGCCGACAGGACACAAGAGGAATAACACGTATTTGGTTAATGGGCTAAAAATATCCAGTGAAAAGTTGTAAAAGTGACAAAAAGTCATCGAGGACAGAATGAAAGTCTGAGAACGTGATGTTATATTTACATCAGTGAGAGTTAACAGAACATAAAGTGTTTGAAGAGTTGTCTGAGGGTGAATATGCTTCAAGGACAGAGAGGGAGGGAGGAAGGAAGGAAGGAAGGAATTCATTTGGGGGAGGAAGGAATTAAGAAAGGAAGAAAGGGAAGGTGGAAGGAAGGACAGAAGGAATAGAGAAGGATCGAAGGAAGAGAGAACGAAAGAGAGAGAGGGGAAGGAAGGAAGGAACGATGGGAAGGTGGAAGGAAGGAAGGAAGGAAGGAAGTACAGAAGGAAGAGAGGAAGAAAGAGAGAGGGGAAGGAAGGAAAGATGGGAAGGTGGAAGGAAGGAAGGAAGAGACAGGGAGGAAGGGAGAAAGGAAGGAATCAATGAAGGAAACAAGGAAGGAAACAAGGAAGGAATTTGGGGGAGGAACTAAAATAAGGAAGGAAGAGATGAAGAAAGGAAGAATGGGAAGGTGGAAGGAAGGAAGGAAGGAAGGACAGAGGGAAGAGAGGAAGAAAGGATGGGGAAGGAAGGAAAGATGGGAAGGTGGAAGGAAGGAAGGAAGGGAGAGACAGGCAGGAAGGAAACAAGGAAGGAAACAATGAAGGAAACAAGGAAGGAATTTGGGGAGGAAGGAAATAAGGAAGGAAGAGATGAAGAAAGGAAGGAAGGACAAAAGGTAGAGAGAAAGAAAGAGAGAGGGAAAGAAGGAAAAACTGGAAGGAAGAAAGGAAGGAATGAAGGTTTATCCCTCACGTTCTGGTTCTGAGGGATTATGGGTAATGAAGTCCATCCAGAGAGCAGCTGCTGTGTTCACAGTATGAAGTCTAAATACAGCAGATGAACTGACTGTAGATCAGATCCGCTTGTTGTTGTCACAGTCTGACCACTAGATGGAGATAAAGACCTGAAGATGATCCACAGCAGCTCAACACACACAAGCACACACACAAGCACGCACACACACGCACACATGCATGCACGCACACACGCACACATGCAAATACACACACACACACACACACACACACACACAACACTTGATACTGTAACATGAACCTGCTCTCTCCGTCCCTACTCACCATCTGCCTCACACACACACACACCTTTCATTTTTCCGTCCCCCGTCTCCCGTCCTGTCCTTCTGTCTCTCCTCACCCGTCTCACTTTCTGTCTCTCTCTCTCTCTCTCACACACACACACACCTAACCTGCCTGACACAGTAGCATCTGGCGTCTTTATGCTGCTGCCTCCCTCCTGAGACACACACACACACACACACACACACACACACACACACACAGTGACAGCCTTCCCTCTCATGTAATTTTTCCACTGCAGCAGTGTGTCGTCCTGCTGTTGGGCTGATATACCTGCACCACACCGGCCTGTAGTATCATAAACATTTTAAAACGTCGAGCTCAAGAGAAACACAGCACATATTTCAAAACACTGGACTCAAACGTCGTGAAAATGAGAATGGGAACATTATTTTTCAGTTGAGCTTTAATTTGTGATGCTACATGAAAATTATATTGAAATAAGGAACCAAAAACCTTCTTTTTTCCATTGTGTTTTAATTTTGAAGGTAAAGAAAGAACAAAAAAAACTTGATTTTTAAATATGAATGAGGTCACAACTAAGGTCGAGAGGTGCTAAACATCACCTCTGGATGTGATGTGGTGTCACATCATTGGCCAGATGTGGAGAACTTTGACCTGTGATGTTTGGGATGAAACATCTGTCGACCTCTGAGGGAAAAATCCAACACGGACGATGTGTGTAATCCTGGAGTTCATACAAAATGAGGCAACTACGAGATGCAGGAAGGGGACACAATGTGGAAAAAGAAAAGAAGGAGATCTGATCGCACACACACACACACACACACTTGTGCAGCGGGTGTGTACTGATGAAGGATACGCTGGAAAAAGCTGAACAGAAAACAGAGCAGGACAGGTGCAAACCATTAACCAGTGTATGGAAAGTCAAATAGCAGAGGCAGAGTGTGTGTGTGTGTGTGTGTGTGTGTGTTACTCATGTTGTGGGACACGAATCTGAACACACCGTCACAAAACTGCAGGTTGAACACGCCGGCAGGAGCAGCAGAAGACTGCGAGAGGAGCCGAACAGGTTGGTGTGTTTACTGGGAAAGTGCAGCTGAAAACACCAAAAACAGAGATTGATGAAGACACACAACTGATGAAGCCAACCAATCAGACGAGGAGTTGATCCATATCAATGCCCCCGTTCTACATTGCCAATGAAACCTGTGCGTCTAGTTTTTCTGCTGGTTTTTAGAAGTTAAAATGTGATCAACCTTCCAAATCGACCAGTCACAATCCCCTAGTTTAGCCTGTTAGCATGCTAACACTTGTTGATTAGCACTAAGCACTAAGTACATATGAGGCTAATGGTATTGTTATTAGTTTTGCAGCTATTAGATCATAAACCTGCTGATAACGATGTCATTTTGAGATCACTTGAGTCAGCAGGAATCATCTTCTGAATGTCTGTAAAGTTGTAAAGATTGTCAGTTTGATTATTAAATTAAAAAATGCCAAACACTCTGGTTGTAGCTACTCTCATATCAGGATTCGCCACGTTTGTCCGCTTTATGTCACTGTGAATCGACTATCCTTGGGTTTTGGAGCGACACGTTGAAGTTAAAGATTCATTGATAAATAAAAACAAACAGAAACTTTAATCAACGATGAAAATAATCTTTGCAGCCTCGGTGAGGTAACAGCTTGTGACCGCAGAAAGAAACAATGAACCTCTTTCACAGAAACTTTTTTTTTCTTTTTATCATTTATCAGTCATCTTGTCCGTCACAGTGATGGATGACCTTCGCCGCCCGAGCCGTTTCCTGTGCCGTTGGACGGAATGAGTCAGGGTCGTTAGGCTGGACGTATCTCTGATTGTGTCACATGAACGTAGCTGCAGTCAGGCTGAACATTTAAGGCCTGGAAACGCTAGAATAAAGAGAGAGAGAGAGAAATGTATCAGGAAGTAGTGCAGTGTTTCCTGGCTGGTTAATGGAGATAATGGAGGTCTGATTGTAATGAAGTGATGTGGGAAAACTGAAGGAAGCTGATGACAGAGATCATATCTGCTGGGAAAAACCAGACGGCTGCTCTCTCTCTCTCTCTCTTTCTCCTGGTCTTTCTTTTTCTGACAATGTTTTTCCCCTTTCTTTCTTTCTTTCGTTTCTCTCCATCATTGTCACCTCCTCATCTTTCCATCCTTCTCTTCTCTCCTCTCTTACATCTTCATATCTTTCGGTTTCAATTTTCTCTTTCTTTTCCACATCACACCTGTAACTTTGTCTTTTAGTTTTTTCTTCTGTTTCTTCTTCTTTTCTTTCTCTCTATTCACTACATGTTCTTGTTCCCAATTTCTCTCCTCTCTTCCTCCTCGTCTTTTCATCCTTTTCTTCCTTCTCTTTTCTTATACCTTCATTTTCTATATTTATATCTTCCGTGCATTATTTATTTTTATTGATTCTGCATTTCCACAATCAACCGGAAATGTCATCGCTTTTTTAATTCAGTTTCTTCTTCTCCTTCTACTGTTTCTTCTTTTGTTTATTCTTCTCCTTCTTCTCCTCCTCCTCCTCCTTCCTCTGTTTCTTCTGCTTCTTCTGTTTCTTGTTCTTCTCTGTTTTGTCTTCTTCTCCTCCTCTTTCGTCTTCGTCTTCTCCTGTTTCTCTCCTTCTTCTTCTTCTGTTTCTTATCCTCCTGTTTCTTCCTCTGTTTCTTCTTCTTCATCCTACGTTCCTACCTTATTCCCCTACCTCTTCCTGTTTCTGCCCTCTCCTTCCTTCATCTCTTTCTTCTCCCATTGATATTCTGATCTTTCCATCCAACTTTTCTCGTCTTTGCTCTCTACCTTCCTTCCTTCCTTCCTTCCCACAGTTTGATTAAATTGTGATTAATTCTCCTCTCCTCTCTCTTTTCTTGTTTTTTTCTTCTCCTTTTCTTTCATTAATTCTTTATGTCTCTTTCTCCCTCCTTGTGTTCCCCCTTCTCTCTTCTCCATCTTCCCCTCCTCACATCAACTTCTTCTCTCTTCCTTCTCTCTCCTCCTCCCTCCTCCGTCCTCGCCCACTTCATCCCTCTGTTTCCTGCAGCACTGACGGATGCAGAGGAGCCTCGATGGTTAATCACCTGCTTCAATTACATCCACTTACAGCCCGACTCTATTTCACACCCCGCCGCCAACCTCCAGAGACACACACACACACACACACACACACACACACACACACACACACACACACACACTGTAAAGTAATGCGGTGCACATGAGGTCACGGAGGTGAACAAAAACACACACCTCTTAAAATGTAACATACAGTCAGCAGATCTGGCCACGCCCCCCTGTCCTCTCACTGGTCCAATCACAGCCAAGCAATAACTCTCCTTCCACAAGTTGTACAAACACACGTGTCATCAGATCCTGGAGATCACTAACAGATGTGTCTGATTGGTGTCACACTGGGTCCATAATCATCGTGTGAATGTTTCATTTCAGCAACTCTGACTCCGAAAAATTCCTTTTAATAACCGCTGATGTGAAATCATGAGTGTGTTTTTATAAGAAATGGAATGCGTCCCCGATTAGACGTGCTGTCAGCTCGGTTGGTCCACCAGTATGTGTTGATATTTGTGGTTTTGAGTAAAATGTCTGAACAACTACAGGATGGATCGCCATGAAATGTGGTACAAACGTTCACTTGAGGATGAATTGTGTTTTCTTTATTGTCTTTATCTGGTCAGATTTTCCATTCGTGCAATAGTTTAGACTTTGGAACACTTGTAAATGATTCAGGGATATTTTGATCAGTCAAGTGTCACGAGAGAGATAAAATTGTAATTTCTGTGTCTGCATGAGCTTAGTGATGTTTCTGCAGCTGCAAAAACAGGAACAAATCAAACACTTGACGTTCAGAGTTCAGAGTCAGAGTGACGCCTGGACCAAGACCACAAATAAGAATCTCTCGTCGAGCTGCAGGAAATCACAGCGATACAGTTTTCATCGCGTTTAGACGGTAATTTAAAACTGAGGATTAGACATCAGTGAGAGAAGATACTTTTAATGGTAAAACATGAAACATTTCAGCATTTCTACATTGTTTAAAATGTTTCCAACAACGTTCAAACCCAGAAAAAGTTTCATGCAAGGCAGCATCGCTTTCATTTTCTTCGGAGAGTGAGAAAGGACAGTGATCAATCGTAATTTGATAAAAACATTAAGGTGAATTTTCATCAGCAATGGTGGTTGGTTAACAATGAAGATGACCACTCCCATGATCCCACGCTACAACACAGCGTCAAACTACCTCTCTTGTTTTCATTGCTTTGATTGACCGAGGTTTTCAGATGAGGAGGCAAAGTTGCCCACCATCGAGTCCGGTTCTGCTCGAGGTTTCTGCCTGTTAGGTAGTTTTTCCCTCGCCACTATCTCCAAGTACTCACTCACTGAAGAAGTGTTAGATCTCTGTAAATAAAACAATCAGGGAGTTTGGTCTAAACCTGCTCGAGTCAGGCGTCGGAAGTGTTGCTGGATAACTTTCGTCGTAGAGATAAAGATTGATTGAGAAACCTCTATCATATAAGACGAGAAGCATTAAAGGAAACTCCGTAAATATTTTATTGATTCCCATTAAACACTAAACAAAAACAAACACAGTCTTCTATACAAGTGTTCACTTGGGCTCTGCGTTTAGTTTCATGTTCAAACACAGAGGGCATAATGTGGTGGAACAATTTGGTGTTAAAGAGGATTGAAAGGGGGCGAAAAGAAGAAAGAAAAAGAGAAAAGAGGGAACATAAATGAAGGCACTTGATCACACGCGCACAGACAAAGTCGTCTTTTATCTCGTGCAACAGGCAGGGTTAGGAAATGAGACGAGTGGTTTTTGTCTGAGAGGGCAAAGCAGAAAAAGGGATTTGTCTCCAAATGCAGCTGTGGCAACAGGCTCCCAGTGTGTGTGTGTGTGTGTGTGTGTGTCTAAATGAGATATTGAAACAGAGACATCCTCGCGTCTGTTCTTGACTGATGAGAGCTGAAAATAGGATTTGTCTTTGAAACAGAAGAGGACAGCTGTAAGCCAGTTAAGACGACTGAAGAGCCCATTTCACACCGAGGAAATGGAAGTCAGTGTGAAACATTTGTTGAAGGGTTTCGCTTTGACAATTACAGAGATTAAAAAGGTGCAGATTTTAACACCAACGAGCAGAGCTTCCAGAAAACGTCCTGAGAGGAAGAAGTGTTAAAAAACGATGGTCTCATGTTGTAGTGCAGACGGAGCTGAAAACAAACAACGGTTAAACTTTAACACAGTTCGGGTGTCTTCATGTCAGCACTAAGAGTGATTCTGGTCTGGTTAGGGTTGGGAAAGTATATTGCTTTGCTTACCTGGTTACCAAATCCAACTGTCTCAGAAACAATGGTCTCTCGCTTGCTAAAGGTCAAGTTATGGCTGAGCCGGTTTTATTGCCACAAACGCGGCTGGTAAATGTCTTGTTGTCTCGTCAAAAACACCACATTTTTTCTCACCAGCAAGGCTGTAAAATGTTCTGACATAAAAGTCGGCTGTGCTTTCACGACTAAAATGATATGTCCTGATGTTATAAAAATATCCAGTGGTTTCATGCTTAAAAATGTTGAACAGTGGTCTCTTGCTCGGCAGAGATCACGTTTTGGCTTAGCCAGTTTAATTGCTAACAACACAATTGAAAAATGTGCCACTAACACAGCTGGAACAAATCCTGATGTCATTAAAATGTCCACTGGTTTCACACTTACAAATGTTAAACAATGGTCTCTCGCACGGCAAAGATCATGTTTTGGCATACCTGGTTCTGTCATCACAAACACAGCTGGAAGATCTCTCGGTTTCTTGTCAAGGAGATTCTTTCTCTCCACCCAAGCACGGCTGGAAAATATAATAACATAATAAAAGTTTTCATTGGTTTCAAGCTTAACATGTCATACAGTGGTCTCTCGTTCAGCAAATGAAAACTAGCTTACCTAGTTCTGATGCCACAAACACACCCTCAAAATGTCTTGTCAAAAATATCTTATTCTTTCAACTAGCACAGCTGGAAAATGTCCTGATGTTGTAATAATATCCAGTGGTTGCATGCTTTAAAATGTTGAACAGTGGTCTCTTGCTTGGCAAAGAACATGTTTTGGCTTAGCCAATTTTATTTCCCGCTGAAAAATGCCAATGTCAATGTCATTATATTCAGCGTTTTCACACTTAAAAGTGTCCTGAAAAAAGCCTCCAGTGGTGTCACGATAAGAAATATTGAAAAGCAGTCTTGAACAGTGGTCTCTCATTCAACAAAGATTACGTCAAGCTCATCTTAGTCTGTCACCACAAAGATGGCTGGAAAATATCTCTGCGTCCCATAAATCAAATTTGTTTCCCCAACAAACAATGCTAAAAAATGTCCCCAACGTGAAAATCTCCAGTGGTTTCACGCTTAAAAATGTTGAAAAGTCATCTTGAACAGTGTTCTCCCTCTTGGCAAAGATCTTATTTTGGCTTACCTGGTTCTGTTGCAACAATCACAGCTGGAATATGTGTCTGTGTCTCGTCATGAAAATTCAGTGGTTTCATGCTCTGAAATGTTGAAACGCCTTCTTGAACAGTGGTCTCACGCTCGATGAAGATCCTGTTTTTGCTAACCTGATTCTGTCGCCACAAAACACGACAGAAAAATCTCCCAATGTCGTAAAACCGTCGAGTGGTTTCACACGTTTCGAACAGCGGTCTCTCGCTCTGCAGTTGTCACCACCGTCTCTCCTTTGTTCTCCTGACATGAAGAAGTCAAAGTTTTATTCTGGCCGCTGGGTCGGAGGATGAGGAGAGGTTTTAACTTGAAACCACCGGAACACGTTGATGCTCTCCGGCAAGGAAAAAACTGAATTAAAGGCTGAGAAAAAAATGAGGGATTAACATAAAATCAAAGAAAAGGAGGAGAAATTGTGAGAAAGACAAAGAAGGAAGGATGAGTCCATAAAGTGATTAAAACACAGTAACACTGACACAAATTACATGTCTGACCTTACATTTATATTAAAATGTTGGATTAAAATAAGTGTGTGTGTGTGTGTGTGTGTGTGTGTGTGTGTGAAGGCGGCTGTTAAAAGGATTGGAGGAGATCTCATTATTACAGTGGAAGGGTTTAATCATAGTTTCTAGATGGTGTTTTCCACTTGGTTAGCTTTCTGTCGCTCTTGTCTCACAAATGAGACGTTCGCTAACAGACACAGCGGCTCTTAATGCACTCGTCTCCACTTCAACTGCTCGTCCTCCTCTTTGACTCCCCTTCTCCTCTTTTACTCTCCTCCTTTTTTATTCTCCTTCTCCTTTTTTACTCTCCTCCTTTTTTACTCTCTCCTCCTTTTTTACTCTCCTCCTTTTTTACTCTCTCCTCCTTTTTAAATTTACCACTGACACTGTAGTTTGTGTCCCTTTTTTATTCCTTTCTTTCTTTCTTTCTTTCTTTATGTCTGTCTGTCTTTCTATCTTTCTTTCTTTCTTTCTTCTTTCTTTCCTCCATCCTTCCTTCCTATCTCCCTTCTTTCTTTCTTTCTTTTTGTTTTCTTCCTTCTTTCATCCCTTTCTTTCTTGTTTATTTCTTTCTTATTCTTCACTTCCTTCTTCCTTCATTCCCTCTTTCTTTATTCTTTCCTACCTCCCTTCCATCTTTCCTCCTCTCCTTCCTTCCTCCTTCCTTCCTTCCTTTCTTTCCTCCATCCTTCCTTGCTATCTCCCTTCCTTGTTTGCTTGTTTGTTTGTTTGTTTGTTTGTTTCTTTCTTTCTTTCTTTCTTTCACCCCTTCCTTCCTTCCTCCATCCTTACTTCTTCCTTCTCTGTTTCTTTATTTTGTCCTTCATCTTCCTTCCTTCCCTCTTTCTGTCTTTCTGTCTTTCTTTCTTTCTTCTGTCCTTCCTTCCTTCCTTGATTGTTTGTTTCTTTATTCTTTTCCTTCCTTCTTCCTTCCGTCTTTTCTTCCTCCCTTCCTTCCTTCTTTCCTAACTGCCTCCCTCCCTCCTTTCGTTCTTTCATTCGTTCTTTCTTTCTTTCGTTTACTCTTTCGGCTCACATTGTTGAATAACATTCCTAAAAGATCCTTAACATTATTGTCTTTGCTGGAGATTGAACCATCTTGTGTCGCAGACGTTCGTGACTTTTAGATTTCAGAGATATCACCCCTGTGAGTTGAGCTCTATGTGCTTAGAATTCTACCAACTGTTCAAGGAAACAAAAGAAAAATAACAAATGCACATGTGTTTTCCGTCTTTCTTATTGTATTCTTCCACCTTTTTATTATCCCATTTTCCATCTGAACGCTGGGCGACTTTTAACAGAATTATATGAAAACTGGCGATATAAAATGTTAATTTATGCTCTTTCTTATAAAAAGGTTGACTGCTGATTTTCCAAAGCTGGAAATGTATTTAAGTAGGAAAAAGAGGTTTTAATGGTGCAGTCCGAGTTCAAGTGTTGTTGGAATAGAAATACTAGATAAAAATGTGATTTTACTGATGTTATTCTGATTAAATTAAATACATTTGTTTTTTGTTTTGTCTTGTTGTGTGTGAATGTCTTTAGAATATTTTTTATTTCAATTAATGATTGTTCATTAAGTCAAAATCCAAAATTTACTTTAAATCTGTCTTTTTCTCGTCTTTCTTCTTTACAACCATCAATACGTCCATAATTTGCAATTCTTTCTTTCTTTCTTTCTTTCTTTCTTTTCTCTTTGTCCTTTGCTCTAAACATTTATTATCTGTATGGACATCTGTTATCAGCCGTATCAGAGTTTAACTTCAGTTTAAAAATGTATATATGTTATATCTAAGAGGGGAAACTTCAGAAAGTCCTTTGAATTGTGTTGTGTTGGTGAATGTACGTCCATTAAATAGTGCCGCTGGAGGAACGAAAAGTATGAAAATGCAGCTCTTTCTGTCAGGTTTTGGAGTTTTAGACAACCAGCAATAGAAAATGTGAATTCGAGCTTCTTCATGTTGATTGTTTGTGTTGAAATAAACAGCAGGTGGCGCTAATTCTCAGTCAGGTGTCATTAAACTATAGTAGAAGAAGATACAACGAGGTTATTGTGTTAAAAGACAGTTAAACATCTAATGGTGGAAAATAAAAGATAACCACACTTTTTTTGCATTGTGTTTTATTTGCCAAGCGTAAAAACTGTGCCTCAATATTTTTTGTTTTTCAAAATAAAATGTCGTCGTTTCCACTCCAGTTTTTTTTTATGTGCAAATTGAAAATTGGCTTAAAAACATGTGGATGGAAAAACTCCAACAGTCTGATGAGTCCTCATCCCTCCTTCTTCTTCTTCATATTCCTCGTCTCGCTCTGTCAGCTCTGAGTGAGTGAGTGTGTGTGTGTGTCTGTCTCTGTGTGTGAGTGTGTGTGTGTGTGTGTGTGTGTGTGTGTGAAGCTGCTGGCCTCCACATGATGACACAGGTGTGTGTGTCGTTTTCCATCAGGATTGTTTTGGGATAAAAGTGGAGAGTGTGTGTGTGATGACAGCCTGCATTAAATCTGATCAGTCTGAAGAACTTCTTCCTTCATCTCCACTTTTATTTCTCACTTTATTCATTTATTCCTCCATCCTTTTCTTCCCGTCTTTCAATGTCCTTCTTGTCCTTACCATCATTTCTCCCTAACTTTACCTCTTACCTTTTCTTCCCTCCATCTCCTCTCGCCGTCTTCTAACTTCACCTCTCTCCTTTTCTTTTGTTATTTTATTATTTGTGTCAGTAGGTGCGACCAGCTGGCGAGCTGTAGCGAAGGAATTCCCCCGATCTTTCCTTCCGTTCCTCCCTCTATCCATGTCTAATCATTTACACACACACACACACACACACACACACACACACACACACACACACACACACTCTCTTTCCAGGACTGGGATGGTTAGATTGGATGAGCGGAGGTGGAATATATGAGCCGTGTTAACTGGCAGCCCTTTAAAAGAAAAACATTCCTCTTTCTTTGAGGAAGAAGCGGCTTTAAATTGTCTGTTTGTCTGTTTGATGCTCATCATCCGTCACATCTGGACTCATCCCTCCACCTCCGAGCCCGACTGAGTCCACGTCTTTAAAAAGAAAAGGGCTCGCGAGGCGTTTGAGTCCAATCAGTGATATTAGCTTAATGAGGATAAAACAAATAAGATTGTTCGTTTAGCAGATTCTATGTCGGTTGATTACAGTGACAAACAGGTGCATCTCAACAGCATCCGGTGTTTCTATGCTTCGCATTCATTGTTTATTTGAGCAGCCGTGCAATGCATTCTGGGAGCGTTTTGAGGGACGAGGTGTTGTGTTGTACTGCCAACTCCTCAATTGCATAAACCCAAGATCTGAACTAATTCTATTCAAAACAGGTGTCCAGAGCATTTTGTCCCCTCTAAAAACCCCTGAAAATCTATAAAAACGGACTCATATCTCACCTGAACTGTCTTCTTCTTCTATGTTTGTTATTTAAGAGAAACTTTCCGAAAGCTTCCATGTTGGTCCTGTTTGAAAACACTTTTCAAGACTGCTTTGTGACCAACCTTAGCTTCCAGTTTCAACAGACAAATCCAGGTAATTTTGGCATCTGTTGGGACATTTTGCAGCCGTCTTAGTGGCTTTTCTACGTAACGTAAGTCAGGCTATCAACGTGAAGTCACTTCACTGTTGATTTTCATACTTCCTGGTCTTTCAGGTGAAAGTCCTGTAGATATTTCTCCCGACTTCCTTCCGACAAAACCAGGTAATTTTATCATCTGTTGGGACATTTTGCAGCCGTCTTTGTGGCTTTTCTACGTAACGTAAGTCATGTTATCTATGTGACGTAAGTCCTGTAGATGTTTCTCCCTGACTTCCTCCTTTGCTGCTGTAATAATCCCCACAACCACTAGAGGGCGCCACCTGACAAGAAATGGAAATATGTGTTGTAATAATCTGCTTTCACTGTCGGGCCATATGGTTGTTTTTTTCTGATGAGGACAGGCTGCATTTGAACTCATCTGAACTGTCTTCTTCTTCTATTTTTGTTATTTAAGAGAAACTTTCCAAACAAGCATCCATATTGGACCTGTTTGAAAACACTTTTTTAAACTGCTTTGAGACCAACGTTAGCCTCCATATTCAACAGATGAAACCAGCTAATTTTAGCAACTGTTCGGACATTTTGTAGCCATCTTTGAGGCTTTCTATGTAAACTTACGGCAGGTCGTCTACGTGATGTAACTTCCCCGTTGACTTTCATACTTCTGGGTTCTCAGGTGAAAGTGGATGTTTCTCCCCGACTTCCTCCTTTGCTGCTGTAATAATCCCCACAGCCACTAGAGGGCGCCGCCTGACAAGAAAACATAAATATGTGTTGTAATAAGCTGCTTTTTCTGATGAGGACAGGCGAGGTAAGGAAGTGGATATTTTGAGTTTTCTGCTTATTTTAGCTTCTGACTTAAAGATGTAGAAGAAATGAGTGTAATGTAAGTTGTTGCAAAAGCATGTAGCAACATTTCTGAAAGCATCAGTGTTGTTTCATCTACTCTTATCCAACGTATTTAACATTTGCACACATATAAATACATTTATTCCAACATTACAGTCCTGCGTGTCATTTTTTCAACCAGAGCCACATAAAGACAGATGGTGCACAACACCATTATGAATATTTTAAAGATAAAACAGCGGGTTAAATCACTCAAACATAATCAGTTTGGAGCGTCTTCATAAAACATCGTTGGTCATTTATTGACAAAAAACTCTTAACATGACAACCAATCAGCAGCGATGTTGCAAATTCAATTAAAAATTAGAATTTAAATGAACTTTTGAGTATTTAGCTTCGTTCAGCATCGTGTCACTTTCAGCCGCGTGTGTGTGTGATTATTAAAGATGCAAAGTGTGTGTGTGTGTGTGTGTGTGTCTTGCCTTTTACCCGGCATCTTAATGACGCGGCCGCTGAATCAGCAAAACAGTGTACAAAGTGAAGAGGATGAAAGATGGAGAGTCAAAGAGAGAGAGAGGAGGGTGATGGAGGGGAGCAAGAGAGGGAGGAGAAAAAAGAAAAGATGAAGAGGAGATACAACGAGGAATAAAAAAAAAGGACAAGAAAAGTGAGAAAGAGGACGATGTTAATCAGGAAATTGTAGACAAAGGAAAAGAGCGAGGGCTAAAAAGATGAAGAAATGGATCAGAAACGTGATGAGCGATAGTGTCGGTTAAAGAAAGAAGAGGAGGAAGAAGAACAGAGAGATTAATGATGAAGAATCTGCTTGTTTTTGAGGGATCTTAAGGTGTTTCTGCTACAAAATCGCCCGTTTTATGCCCATATGTGTGTGTGTGTGTATGAGATGTGTGTGTGTGTGTGTGTGTGTGTGTGTGTGTGCGCGCGTCGGTGTTTGTGCCAGACTCATGCCAGCCTGCGTGTGTGTGTATGTGTGTGTGTAAACAATAGAGTTGATTAGGCGTTGCGTGGCAGTGACAGCGCTGAGGGGAGATGATTAATGATTCTCTGTTTAATGTGATTAGTCCATTAATACCTCCTGTGATGGCTCAGACCGGCTAACACTGGGGAAAGGTCAGCACGCACACGCACACACACACACACACACACACACACACGTGCATTCACAAAAACACACACACACACAAACACACACACACGTTGCAGTGATGGATCATTAAGGAGGTCAAAGAAAGGAGTTCTGCTGTAGTTTCCTGTTTGAGAATAAACACACAGAAAACAGAAAAATCTGTTTAATGTGACTTTTTTTCTGAAAAACTGCAACACACACATGCTAAGCTGAGTGTGTGTGTGTTAAACACTAGGTATAACAGGTTACACATGTGATCCAGTAGGTTTTGCATGTGATCTAGTAGGTTCCACATGTAATCTAGTAGGTTTTGCACGTGATCTAGTAGGTTCCACACGTGATATAGTAGGTTACATATGTGATCCAGTGGGTTTCATATGTGATCTAGTAGGTTGCACATGTGATCTCATAGGTTTCACATGTGATCTAGTAGTTTCACATGTGATCCAGTAGGTCTCATATGCGATCTAGTAGGTTCCACATGTGATCTAGTAGGGTTCGCCTGTGATCTAGTAGGTTACACATGTGATCCAGTGGGTTTCATATGTGATCTAGTAGGTTTCACATGTGATCCAGTAGGTCTCATATGCGATCTAGTAGGTTCCACATGTGATCTAGTAGGGTTCGCATGTGATCTAGTAGGTTACACATGTGATCCAGTGGGTTTCATATGTGATCTAGTAGGTTTCACATGTGATCTCGTAGTTTTCACATGTGATCTTGCAGTTTTCACATGGACATTTACACAGGCTTCATATTACATCTTAAAAACCTTCCAAACTACACATGTTCCATATTCAAAGCATGCGTTTTGCATATTTCACAGTTCTTCAACTGTTTTCAAATCTTAAATTCCCCATGTGTAAAATCAGATGGACATGTGAACACGTGTTGGTGCAAATTCATGTGTTTTTCCTGTAGGGACAGAGCAGGGTGGGTCTTGCAAGACAACCAGTAGGATCCATAATTACGCAGTTGCATATTCTATAGGTGAATGTTTCCCCCTGCTGTGTCCTGACTGTAGATTTGACTTGTTTTAATGTCGGTGCAGGAACAGTGACCTGCTCCTTTAACCTCCTCCCCTGTTGTTTTTGATCAGACCAGCCGGAGCGTTTGGGTTTTGTTAAAAGCGCTCACATTCTTCCGTTGACGCCCAGGTGAGGTTCCAGCTTTCAGTCAGCCCACGACGGACGAGGGTGTGTGAGAGAGAATCCCCCTCAGAGAATCAAACGGTTCTTCTTCTTCTGTCTGGCAGCTTCACGGAGGAAACATGGCCGCAGTGCCAGTTTATCTCTATAGAGATCGACCTGTTTACCACCAAAGACTCACAGCCAGGACGACACAGACACACAATACCAGATCAGATTTGTAGATTTTATGTATCAATACCTGTGTGTTGTTGGGTGTATCTTCACTATCTTTATGCAGTAAAAAGTGTGTTTATTACACAAGTTTTGACTGATCAATAGTTAACATTGTATTTGTGTGTCTGTGTGTGTGTGTGTGAGAGAGAGAGAGAGAGTGAGTGTTAATCTAACCAGTATAGTTAATATGTTGTTCTCATACTCTATTAGCCACTGTTGACAGCTGATGATTGATCTTCTCATCATTTCTCCCTCCAACACCCTGCGGTGAGTGTGTGTGTGTGTGTGTCTGCGTGTGTGTGTGTGTGTTCAAACCTGATTTCATGTCTGTTTTTGCCTGAAATCTTGAGCAGCGAGGTGTGTTTCATTGTAACGCTGTTATAGGTTCGACAGTGATGTTAGCGTTAGCGTTAGCATCATGTACGTACTTGTTATCCTTAAGGTGTTGTAGTTTTTAAAGGCCTACAACATTCATCAACACTGAGTCACCGTGTGACTTTCTTCCACATTTGTAATCCTGTGTTTCATCTTTGTGGCTTGACGTGATGTCGTGCGCTCTCTGGTGGCCATATTGAGCATTTCAGACCTTCAGTCCACATCGTAAGGAACCCAAAACAAAGATTTCTCTCTGATCTGACCGTAAAAGATTTATCAAAAGGACGCCGAAATAACTACGCCATAATGCCGCTGTGGAAATAAACTGTCAAAATTCATGCTTTGTCGGGTCTGTAAGCTAGAAAGCAAGCAACTATTTTTTAAATGGTTGTTCCCTGAATGGAGTTAAATCAGGGTGATGTTGTGCTGGGACATATTTCCAGATCTGGGTGTCTGCAAACTACCACAATTAATGATTATTATCCTCCATTGCTGTTAATGAATGTCCGGACGTTAGCGACAGTAACATCATTAAGTCACTCTGCATGTCTACGCTGCTAGGCTTTTGCTCCACAGCTCCACTGAGCGAATGAGTGAGAATTTGCATCTTTCCATTGACTTTGTACGTCCTCTAGTGTTCTTGTGTTCGGTCTTAACGCACAATAACTTCCTCCAGCTGCTCTGCTGAATCTCCCGATTCACAGTGTTTCCTCATGAACAGCCGGCCTCCAGGTAAACGCTGCAAGGTCCAGACACAAACTCTCAGACCAACTGCAGTCTGACGACAGGGAATTCAGTTCTGGGGTGGTTTACAGAGTTTCCTGGTGCTTTAACGTTACTCGTTGTAGCTGTTGTAAGCACCAATTGACAATCCCAGCAAGAAAAACACCTTGGTGTCGTATTCCCTGTTGTCAAATTAGCATCCGTCAGAGGCTGATATCCTGTTCGCTTCAATTGTTTGATTTTGTTTTGCAAGTACGCTAAGACTGCGGACACCTCGATGAAACAGACTTCAAATTCATCTTCACTGTTTTGTTGTTTTGTGGTCATCTTGACCATCACTCCCTGGAGGACTACATTTTGTATTGCCAAGGGACATCCATGACTTCAAAAAAAGGAACAAATGTCTTTAAAATCTGTTTTAAAACAACCTCTCGAGCCAAGATGGAATCCTCCTTTCTGCAGCTGCCCTTCGTGATAAGACGGGGGCATATTTTTTGCACCTTAAAATCCCACCTGCTGCAGGTTTAACCTTCCAGCCTGCTGTGTTTTATCGAGCTTACCTTCAGTGAGGCCTTGCAGGGTCTTGGGGAAAGCCTTGGCAGCCTAACACAGCCAGTAACTCACTCCAGCACTTCAACAATGCTGCTAGGACTCAATTATTTTCCACCTTTTGTTGCGTCCCGAAAAACCTGCGCTCCTCAGAGTCGTTGCCACATGAACTCCTCCAAGTTTTCGCAGCCATAAAAACGTCACTCCTTCTTTTTTTTTTTTTTTTTACATCCGAGCTCCTCTCCTTCAAAGCAGATCAATCACCAAAGCCTGACTGGGGAAATTGAAGTGGAAATGCCTCGCGCGACGGCTTTCAAGTTGGCAACCGGGCAAAGTTTTTTTTTCGGCTAACGAAGCTGTTATCTATATGAGAAAAAAAGTTAAGCTATACGTTGAAATGCATATCTGAGGCGATCGCAATTTCAAAGAGTCACTGGCGCTTATCCAATCACACAGCAGTCAGTCTCTCTCTCCCCCCTCCTCCCTCTCCTCCCTCCTCCCTCCCTCCTTTTTCATTTTATCTATACCTCTCACACGTTCCCTCGATCCCACTTCTTCTTCTTCTTCTTCTCTGTTTCTGCTCCTTTTTCTCTGAATTAGATCCATGTTTTGCTATCACTCACTTCCCCCCGTCCTCCCTCTCTCTCTCTTTCTTTATCTCCGTTAAAGAGTGTTGATCCCTTCCTCGCTCGAGAAACCTCAACACACACACACACACACACACACACGCATGCATTTTAATTAATACATAGATTTAAATTGCGATGCCTGTGTGGTGAAGTGATATACACCCCCGCTGGTTAAAAGTCTTTTTTATTGCTTAATCAATGTTGAAATTAATATGATTTAACTCCCGACCCCTCGTTACACATATACACCCGCCCCACGCGCACACACACACACACACACACACACACACACATACACATGTCTACTGGGTTATTAATTATAACACTAATTAACCTACGACTAATGATTTGGCCTCTATGTGAGTGTGAGTGCATGTGTGTGTGTGAACGAGACAGAAAAATTATGTGAGTGCTTGCATTTAAGTGTGTGTGTGTGTGTGTGTGTGTGTGCGTGTTTCGTGTAAATATATGTTAATTTGATTCCCAGATATGATGGATTATAGGGGCTTACGATAACGACAGTGAAACTTCTCTTCAAAGCTCCCGAGTTCGTTTCCATAATTCCGTTTGGCACTCGGATCAATAAAGTTTTCCGAGTCAAATTTAAAAACGGAGCCCTCGTCCAAATGCTTTTCATTCTTCCCGTGCCATTTCCCCGTCCCCGGTTGATTTTTTACATTTATTTATTTATTTTTTAAGAAAATGAAAACTGCAGCTGCACCACCTGGGGACCCCGAACACCTCCTCCTCCTCCCAACGACACCCGGCTTTGTTTTTGATTTATTCGATTGAAGGTGTTTTTCACTCTGATTTGGTTGTTTAATGTTCGCTTCTTAAACCGCTCCATGATTGACGCTGCTCCCAACACACTGTTTTAATGTCGGGCGCTTTGCTCAAGGGCATTGGAGCAGCGGTTGCTATCGACAGTTTTTAGAAACTGTTCGCTCAGACAAGGTTGATTCTCTTTTGGGTTATTTTCAGGGATTTAAGAGGATTTAACGCTGCTGAATCGACGTCAATAAAGTTGGCAGGTGTTTTTGTCACCTGTAGCCATGAAGGACTTCACTTTCAATCTGTACACGAGTTCACTGCTATAAAAGCTGCTCAGCGGCGCTTTGAAGACAAAAAAAAGCTCGACTTCACAGGTATGAAATTACCCAGATCGTCCGTGTTGTTTGGCCCATGAAGCGCGCTAAAGACTTCCAGTTTAATCGTGCAGCTCGTCTAGACTTTCCAAATGTTTTTGGACCGAATGCCTGAAATTATGATCACAAAACGATTGATTTCTAGAAGAAAAAAGATTCATCCACCGTTTTACAGATGGTTCTTCCGTAATGTGAGCTTTTTGGTGATGATGTAGTTACACGGTTTGACCACAACGAGAGTTGGCTTCAAAGCTTGGCGGGGAAACACCTTTAAAGATCGCTAACTGATGCTTTACCTTCTTTTTTCTCTGTCGAAAAGCTAAATATAGAAAATATCATTTCTGAATGCAGCTAGGCTAATGATCCAAAGGTTGTAGATGACCTACAGCTTCGTCCTCTACACAAATTTAGCTAATTTTTGGGTTTTTTTTGGCTATTAGGTTTAGAGCTAACCTGTTCTAAAACTGACCAGTCGGTTTTATAACCCAAATGTTGTAGCTGATTGTAGCGAGTGTTTACTGATAATGTGTACATTAAATTGCTCGCTGCTACCCGGTGAGGTGAGCTGGTGTGCTAGCTAGCGCAGTTAGCTAGAGATGATAGTTAGCGTCTGTTCCAATAAAAGGTGAGTGATGTTTGTTTTCTTTGGTTTAAAACTTAATTTTAAAGACGGTGCAGCTCGTTGTTCCAGTACTTCCATCGCGTCTTTCTTCTCCTTTAATCTTTTAAAGTTTCATTCTTTGTCATCCCTCCTTCCTCTCTCCACCACTCCTCTTCCTTCCTCTCCTCTTCCCTTCCCTCGTCGCCTCACGCCGCCTCCTCCGCCTCCTTCGCCCTTCGCCTTAAGACGAGGTCTATTGATTTTACACACCTTGTCGAGATTGCGTCGAACACACACTCACTGTCTCTTTATTCATCTCTATCTACGACACACACACACACACACACACACACACACACACACAGAGCGGTGTGACAGCCAGGCTGACAATAGGTGGCTGTCACAGTGATTGATGGCACTGATTATATGTTAATAATGAAATAAACATTAAAAAACACATTTAATAAAGCTCTCCATTAACGAACCAACCACACTATCTATCTATCCATCTATCCATCTATCTATCTATCGATCTATCTAGGAGGAAGGATGGAGGAAACAAAGGACGACAGGAGGTGCAGGTACGTTGCTCATAATAATTCATATTTATCGGTCATATCGTCTTTTTAACACATGTTTGTTATGGATAAATGAAAAAGTCCTTCTGACCCAGCAGGGGGGGAGTTGACTTTCACATCAGCAGTTTTGTTTTTTAAAAAAAGAAAGAAAAGTTGAAAAAGTTTTGAGAGAAAGAGAGAGAGAAAGAGAGAGAAAGAGAGTATTTTGGTTAAAAACAGAAAAGCAGGACACAACGGTAACCGACGGCAACCATCATCAATCAGAGTTTGAAGACATCGCTGCTGGCAAAGACGACAGGAACAGAGAGAGAGAGAGAGAGAGAGGGGGGAGGGGGCGG
Source organism: Sparus aurata (assembly GCF_900880675.1). NCBI lineage: Eukaryota > Metazoa > Chordata > Actinopteri > Spariformes > Sparidae > Sparus > Sparus aurata. The sequence continues at coordinate 11,182,408 of NC_044196.1, read as the reverse complement.
TGGGATGAAGGGATGTAAATGCAGAAAGAGAACGAGTTAAATATAAAATACAGGGAGAGAGAGAGAGAGAGAAAGAGAGAGAGGGGGAGACGGGTGATGTTTGTAAAGGTGGCAGGAATGGAGGGAGGGGGAGAGGTGATGAGCGAGAGACACAAGAGGAGAATGAGACGAGTGGAGAGAGAGAGAGAGAGAGTTGTGTTTCTGGCCTCTTTAGCTGTTTTAAAAGAGGAATTAGGACAGTGTAGTCACCCTGAGACCTGCTCTCCCTCGTTTTTATGTCTCTCTTTCGTCCTTCCTCCATTTTTTTTTGTCTGACCACAAAGAGGCACCGAGAAATTCACCCGTGAAAACTCATGAAATTAATGCCGGAAGCTTAATTTTTTTAAATTAGCGACTTTCTGCAGAGGCTAGCTGGTGAGCTAAACGGATAACGTTATTGCTATTGATAAATAATACGGCTTTTACACTAACATTAGCAGGTTTTTTAAACCCGCAAAAAATCACCTATTGACCCTTTATTTCTACTTCCTGCAGGCAAGTCTGTGGTGTTTATCTGAAGCGTTGTCTTGTACGTCATGTTTCACGAATGTGCCAGAAACAGTTGTAACAGAGGAGAAACAACAACAGACCCGTTGAGAAAGAAGCTTCTATAAAACAGTTGATAACTTCTTTTGAGCGTCACAGCTCGTGAAAGTCTAAAAGAGCTGCATGATTCAATTATTTCATCCCCCTTCATGTTAGCTGGGGGCTAAACTGGAAGTTAGCAGGCTCGGCCGTTGATCCAGGTGTTTTTCGGGAAGTCAAAACACGACCAGAAATAAAACATTCTTAATAGATGCATCTGAATTTACTTACTTACACGCCACCACCGGATGTTGAACGTGTCATCACTTCGCGAGGCAGAATTTAACTGTGTTACATTTAGATCAAACCTCTTGGCCATCTTTCCAACAGTGAAATGAGATGTAAGAATATTAGCTTAAAGATTGGAAACAGAAGGAAACAGCGAGCGAGGCTACGGCTCTGAAAACAGACTCTATCTCACAACGCTTTGAAGGGTGACTCAGTTTTTTGTTTAACTCCTCCACGAACCGAAATATTCAACTGATGTGCAAGTTGACAGAAACAATTCCATCAAGATAACCACCTATAAAACCACAAATATGCCATTTTTAACCTCATCTATACAGCTTTAGTTGAGTTTAAAGCTGAGGTTTACTTTTAAACTTTTGAGAAAGCCGGCTGTTTCCAATGCTAGGCTAGATGCTAGATGCTAATATCTCCTTTAAAAGTCTAAAGATTAGCTGTAGGTTGACGGGGAAACTGACAAGTGCAGTATTCTGACGTTAAACAAGTATTGTGTGTATTTGTTTGATATTGTAAAACACAAAGACGGCCATTAGAAGAAGTTTGAATTTAGCTTATGTTTACGCTACGTTAGCTAGCTACAGTGTTGGCGTCTTGTTGGTTGTGTATTCTTTTCTATATCGTCACTTTTAGCTAACAAGCTAGGGGTGAGAAAAGATGTAAAGATTGCCAAAGGAGGGGTAATTTATGCTCAAAGACTTCAATATTTTGTATATATACATTTTTCGTCTTCTTTTAAACCAGTCTCCAGTTGTTCAGGAGAATGTTTTGCTCTGAAGCTCCAGAAATGTTTTGTGGACTCACTTTTTGTCGTCATGCCGTGAGTAGAAAATTACACAATGTTCATGTTTTGGTTGCCTTTTCTTTCAAAAAGGTCTTAAAAGACGTTGAATTTGACTTTGTGCAAACTGCTACCAGATTCAGATTTCCCAAACCGTTTAAAGACGACTTGTATTGGTGTACGTGTTGTACCTGAACCTCCGGCTGTCTGCAGACGAGCCGCTCTCTTGTGGAGCAGCGTCGCGGGTTATAATAAAGTAAATGGTGCGACGCTGCTGCCTCTCGCTCCCTTCAAAGGTCAGCAGAAGGAAGGTGGTTTAAAAATCGGTCATCGGCGCTAATTTACATGTCAAAGTTCACTGAACTCAGACTGAACACAGATCTCTGCACTCTGTGAGCTCATTCAACGATCGATTCTGTTTCAATCAGATTGATTTGAGCCTGAAATCTGAATCTGTCACAATCGCCGCTCTGCCCATAATTCTCTCCATCTCGCCTCCTCTTCCTCCTCTCCTCGTCTTCATCCCTCATTCATTTCTCTACTTCCTGCCTCCCTCTCTCTCCCCTCTCTCCCCCATCCTCCTCTAAAGTCTGTTCTTTCTGGATGAGCAGGTTTTATGAGCGGAGTGATAAAGAGAAGGGGGGATGAAGGGCAGAGAGGGAAGGAGAGGTGGAGGACAGAGGAGAAGGAGGGGGGGGGGACGCAGGGAAAAGAAGTGATGAGGACAGAAAGAAGTGGGAACAGGAACGAGCTCGGGCTTTATTACTCCAGACTGGATATTACCCAAGAACATTTTTTATTGCATGAAATGTCTGTCCTCTTTTTTTTCTATGTCTCAAGGTTTATTTCTGATTTTTAAACTTTTGGAGCCGATCTGTTTTAAAATAAACAACAACAAACTGCAGGAATACATGGAGGCAACATCTGTGACATCATGTTTCTGAACTCAACGGAACAAAGACCCAGAAAGAAGCAGTTTATGTATTACGTATTTTTATAGATTTTACAATATGTTGCTCTTCAATCACAGTAAATTCAAACTCAATATCGATTTATATCACGATGTAGAACACGTTTTTCATTTAACTTATATTGGGAAGCATTTTATTCTTGCTTCATGTGGCAGGTTTTCTCCGTCCTGTGTGCATCCACATTTTCTGACTTTGGGATGGGTCGATGAAAATAGAGAATTTGAAGGAGCTGCTCTTCTCTACTACTAAAAACTTATTGCTGCCACTGAGTTGAGGGAATGAAGAGAAAGGCATGGAAAAGTTTTTTAATCTAAACTGTAGCATTGAAAAAAAATCCAAAATTTGAGCTTATTATGTCTCTAGAGGAGGAGTTAAGGTGGTAGTTGGGGTTGTATGAGGTGCTACCTGCAGCAGATGACCATCAGTTCTTCACCTGTGTTGAAAAGCAGCACGTAGCACCTACAGGAAAGCAAAGTGTTGCGCTGCTAAAGACGTATTTTAGCTTCCTAAAATATATATATATATGTTTAAGTTTACGCTACATTTTGGACGTCAAGTAGCAAAAGTGTAAGAACTGTTCAAAACAGAGTGAACACCATCCTCAAATCAAAAATGTGCTAGTTCACGACAGAATACCTGCAAAATGAATGACAGCTTAGCGCTGTTTAGCAATTCTTAGCATGCTAACACACTCAACTACCAGGGAGATTATCGTACTAGTTAGCATTTTAGCACTGAGATTCTGAGCATGTTGACTCAAAACACCAATGTGCCTATAGTATGGGCTAACAGAGCTGCTAGCATGGCTGTTGTTGTTGTGTTTTCTTGATAACTAGCTAGCATGCTAACGCTACGGCTAATAATGTCAGAGCTACAGAGCTCCTAACTGATGTATAATAACTACAGTAACAGTAAAGTATTCTGTTTTTCTTAGTAATTTTTGAACATTTGTACACGCTAGCAGACAAAGCTAAGTTGCATGTTGGTGTGTAGATGCTTTTTCTTATCCTTAATATTTTATTTTACATGTTTTTAAATGAATCACAGTCTGAAAAAGTAGTGAAGCAGTTAACTGGACACACGAGACCGCTGAATATTACACAGCTCATCATCGTTATCGATAAAACTATTTTCCACCTCATGTGACGGTAAAACAAGAGGAGATTTTTTATTCAATATTCGGCATGCCTGTTAAGTTGTAATTAAATTGATGATTAAAACATAAATAAATAAATAACTACAAAAAAACCTCCTTGTGTGGAAACGAAGCGTCGCTGTCACTCCGGCCGGCCTCGAGTCTCGCCGCGCTGCAGTTTGACACTTGGTAATTGTGTTGTTGAATTAGATTATTAAAGAACACAAGTTGAGCCGCCGTCGTCTACATCATCGCTGGAGGTGCCGAGCATGATGGGAAAAGACACACACGCACACCCACACACACACACACACACACACGTGTCATCCCAGAATTACTGTATATCATCACAAACACAAAAGTTGCTTACATGCACGCAATGTCATCTGCTGCACACACACACACACACACACTGTAATGAAAGCTGTGGGCTATTGTGTGTGAGATGGATGGTTTGACTTTAAGCTTGTATAAATAAAAGCTAAATAAATCCTGATGGCCTCTAGTGATGGCTCAGATACAGCAGCTGTGTGTGTGTGTGTGTCAGAGTGTGTGTGTGTGTGTGTGTGTGTGTGTGATGTTTGTATATAGAAACACTTTGGACAAGAACTAAGGTGTTTGTGAGACAAGAGTTTCAAAAGACTCTCTCTCTCTCACACACACACACACACAGAAACACACACACACACACACACAGCCCGCGGCTCTTCTCTTCATTCATGTTTTCGTCCCAAAGTTAAATATAAAAACAGAATGTATAAAGAGCAGCAGACCAATGTCACCCAACACCTCGTCTCCTTCTCTCTCTCTCGCCCTTCTTCACTGTAACTCTTCATTTTCTGTTTTTAATCGTCTTATTTTTACTTCTTTTCCTTCCTCGTCTTATCTTTCGTCTCTCAACCTTTCATTTCCTGTCGATTTGGTGGTTTACAGCTGACAGTCTTGGTCTCTGCTGCAGGTTATAACCGTTGAAAAGTCTGTTTCAGGTGTCGAGACGTTCCGGCTGAATCCAAATGACTGTGTTTCGATACGAGACGACACTAAACAACAAAACAGGCTGTTGCTTTATAAAACCACCCACAGGAGTGTTTTTTGATTTAATACCACTATCAGGTCAGAACCTTTCATGACAAACGTGACAGTTTGATGATCTGGTACGTTGTAGGTAACACGCTGACACAGTGTTTTTATGAGACAGTCAGTGGAGGAGGTCTGGTCTTAACATTTGTAGGGACAGAACAACCCACCCGCAGGCTGCAGAGGAAGAGAAGTTAATCATCTGAGAGACGGATTTGTTCGTCCATTTTTGAGGTTTGGACTGACATGTCAGAATGTTGAGAAAAAGCGGTACTCTGAGACGAACATCAGAATCCAGAGGAAAAAGGCAAGATTTGTTAAAAGTCTAAATTCTGAGAAAAAGTCTTTTTTTAAGTTAAATTTTTTTGAAAGATTTAATGAATTCTGGAGTTAAAATGTTTGAATTCTAAAAAAGTGTCTGAATAAAAGAAAAAAGCCATAACTCGAAGAAAAAAAAGTCAAAATGAATGTGTCAGAAAGCTGCAAAAAAATGATTTCTGATAAATAAAGGAACATTTTAAAAAGGTCAGAATTCAGAAAAAAAGGCAAAATAAAAATAAAAATCCTGAGAAACAAAATACTCTGGATTGTGAGAATATGTCCAAATTCTTAGATGAAGTCTGAATTCTGAGAAAAAAAAAAGTCAAATTATTATTTATTTTTAAACTCAGATTTATTATAGTACGGAAAAAGGCGCTGTGGCTTAGCTGGTCAAAGCACCTGTCTAGTAAACAGGAGCTCCTGGGTTCAACTCCCAGCAGTGCCTTTACCTTATTCTTAAAGGATTTATAAAGTTATCTATGTGTCCATCCACTTGATCCTCCTCTCTAACAATATCATTCCTTATTAATTGTATAATAATTCAAAATGATAAAAAAGAATTATGAAAAAAAGTATTTTACTTTGGAAAAAAGTTAGTATTCTGAAAAATTGTTTAATACATTTTTTTTTCAGAATTTGACGAAAAAAATCAAAATACAAAGAAAAAGTCCTGAGAAAAAACAACTGCGGATTCTGAGAGTATGTCCAAATTCTTAGTAAAAGTCTGAATCCTGAGAAAGAAAAGTCAGACCTGAATAAGATTCTGTAATTCTGCAATCAACCGTGAGACCTGTGGACCGGGTCGTAGTACCACACAAGTCACTCAGGTGCTTGCTTTGCGAGGCGCTGTGGCTTAGCTGGTCAAAGTGCCTGTCTAGTAAACAGGAGATCCTGGGTTCAACTCCCAGCAGTGCCTTTACCTAATTTCCCCTAGTGTGAAAAAGAAATCTGAATTTGGACAAAAAGTCAGAATTCTTGGGAGGGAAAAAATGAATTTGGAAAAAGGCTTGAATTTAAAAAAAAAAAAAAAAAATTTGAAGTCTGAAAAAAAAATCTAAATTTTGGAGGAAAACTATATAAGACAAAAAAGTCAAAATTAAAAAAATGAATTCCGAGAAAAAAAAACACCGGATTCTGAGAAAAAAGTCCCATTATTATTCCTTTTTTTAAAAAGTCAGATTTCTGAGAAAATCTTAGAATCCTTAGAAAAAAGTCAGACAAATGTTTTTACAATCAGATTTTTCAACAACAAAGGGAATTGTGGGAAAAAAATGTCAAAATCAAAATAAATCTGAATTCTGAGAACGAAAAGTCAGAAATATGTTTTCCTGTTAGCCTGTCATAACAACTGAGACCCATGGACCGGGTCGTGGTACCACACAGGTAGCTCACCTAGCTGATCAGTGAGGCGCTGTGGCTTAGCTGGTCAAAGCGCCTGTCTAGTAAACAGGAGATCCTGGGTTCAACTCCCAGCAGTGCCTTTACCTAATTTCACTTCAAGGATTTTAAAGTAATCTATGTGTCCCTCCTCAAAATTATCAAAAAGTCAGAATTCTGAAAAAAGTTTAAATTTTTTGTTTTTTTTAATTTGAGAATATGTTTGAATTCTTACAGAAAGAATCCGACTTCTGAAAAAAGTCGTAATTCTGAGAAAAAAATTGAATTCTGATAAAAAAAAGTCTGAATTATAAGAAAAAGTTGGAATATGGAGGAAAAAATTATGAGACGAAAAAGTCTAAAAAAAGAAATTCTGAGAAAAAAATTCCAGAATCTATGAACATGTCTAAATTCTTAGATAAAGTCTGAATTCTGAGAAAAAAAGTCAAATAATGTATTTCTAAGTCAAATTTCTGAAAATAGTGAATTCTTAGAAAAAAGAACAAAGTGAATTGTGAGAAAAAAAATGTCTAAATTAAAATAGATGTGAATTCTGAGAAAGAAAAGTCAGAACTAAATAAGCTTCTGAAATTCTGCAATATCAACTGAGACCTGTGGACCGGGTCGTGGTACCACACAGGTAACCCACCTGGCTACAGTGAGGTGCTGTGGCTTAGCTGGTCAAAGTGCCTGTCTAGGAAACAGGAGATCTTGGGTTCAACTCCCAGCAGTGCCTTTCCCTTATTTCACTTCAAGTATTTACAAAGTTATCCATGTGTCTGTGCACCTGATCTTCCTCTAACAATATCATTCTTCGTTCACCAAACAATTATGAGAAAAAGTATTTTTTTTGTCTTTTGAAAAAGTCAGATTTTTTGGGGGGCGAAACACGTTTGAATTCTGAAAAATTGTTTGAATAAATAAAGTCAGAATTCGAAGAAGAATAGTCCAAATACAACAAAAAAAGCCCTGAGCCAAAACAATTGTGGATTCTGAGAATATGTCCAAATTCTTGGTAAAAGTCAGAATCTTGTGAAAAAAGTCACAATTTTTAAGAAGTTTGAATTCTGAAAAAAGTCAAAATAACGAAGGGCAGATTTCTGGGAAATAGTAAGATACAGAATGAAATGAGAAAAAAGTAAAAATTGTGAAAAAGCAGAAATCTGAGTAAAAAGTGAATTCTGAGAAAGAAAAGTCAGACCTGAATGAGCTTCTGTAATTCTGCAATATCAACTGTGAGAGCCGTGGACTGGGTTGTGGTGCGAGACAAGTCACTCAGATGATTCATCAGCAAGGTGCTGTGGCTTAGCTGGTCAAAGCGCCTGTCTAGTAAACAGGAGATCCTGGGTTCAACTCCCCGCAGTGCCTTTATCTAATTTCCCCAATTAGAAAGACAATTACTTTCTTGATGTTTCCATTGGCCTCTAGGATTGATTCAAAGTGTTTGGACTGCAGATGAGCAAAAACCTCACTGCTGAGGGAGCCTTAATGCTCCTCCCAAGCGTAACAATACCCATCTTTGTTACTCAGGTTGAAGCAAGTAAAATTTGCATCTGTAATTTAGTTTTATAATACATTGTACTTGCTTGTGTCTGGGGGCACAGAAGAACGCATTGAAGGTCCGTTGTCCACACTGAAAGTTTGTCACTGGATTCACTGGAAATTGAAGATATATGAACTCTTACCAGATAAAAACGAATCAAAGAGAAGAGCTAATGCTTCACTTGTGGACAGCTGAGCCCTCTTTCTCATGCTTTCTGCCATTTTTGTTGTATCATCAAAACTGCCTAAGTCAAAGAGATGACTAAGGCAGATAGTGTTTTTGGATTCTAATGAGTGTTGTGATTGAGAGTAAAGTTAGGCGGATATCACAATTTGGCCAAATAATGACTTAGGCATTTGTGCTATGAGGCTATCGATTTGGAAAAAAGTTTGAAATTTGAAAAACAGGCTGAGTTCTACAAACAACAACAAAAAATATGAATCCTGTAAAAAGTAGTAATACTGATAAAAAGTTGGAAGTCTAAAAAAAAAAAAAAAAATCAAAATTTTGAAGGAAAAATATATTGAGATTGAGGAGTCACGTGCCGATTTGGGTTGATTTGGGCGGGGTCTGAGCCGGTCGGCCATGACGGTAGGAGACGCTATCGGTTGTCAGGGGCAACGCCTTCAGAGCTTTACAGAGGCGCGACTAAACATTCCAGAGCTCTTTAATTTTTGCGCATTTATTATTTTATGTGGGACAGAGACGGAACCTACGAATACGAGAAAGAAAAGGAAGAAAGTAAAGCAATGCAAAAAGATAAGGCGAAAGAAACGGGACCTTACAGGAACAAGCTCACACCAAGCGCAAAACAGCAGTATTTGGAGAAGCTCTCGGACATCCAAAATATCGACCCATACGAGCTCCCTGCAGCGGAATGGCACAGAGACCTGATCCATTTACCTCCATGCACATACATGGACATCGTCAATTACCTTGTTTTTGGTGTAAGTTACTACACAATGCAGGAGTTTAAAAACCACAAGTCTTTGGAAAGTTAGGAGACTTTCTGCTGTGGCTGGTTGCAGGACTTGGCCATCTACAATCCTCCAGGTGGTGAAAACAGCATTGTACTGGCAAATAGACATTTTTAGAGAACGTACCCAAGTGAAAATGCAGAGAACACACTCTCATCGACTGGGGGGTGCAATCGAAAGTAAGGTCCTTTCTTCTTATTGCAGCCAGCCAAGCTATCCGGCGTCTCCTCGTCAGGTCAGAGACTTGCTCTACTTGATGCTGTGTCCATTTCGGCAACCTAAAAAACTGTATCCCATTGTTCCTATGTTTTCCATATGTATCGTGTGAGGTACTGGAGCAGTTTTTAATGCAGGAGTGACTTCCAGGCATGGTAAAACAGTGCGAAATTGCAAAAACCTCCTCTATTACCGAGTTAGGAACACACGTAAACAATACCAGACCGGTAACTCACCTGGCTGATCAGTGAGGTGCTGTGGCTTAGCTGGTCAAAGCGCCTGTCTAGTAAACAGGAGATCCTGGGTTCAACTCCCAGCAGTGCCTTTACCTAATTTCCATTCAAGGATTAATAAAGTAATCTATGTGTCCCTCCAGCTCACCCTCCTGTAACAATGTCATTATTTATTCATCATACAGTAGTTCTGAAAAAAAGGTCAAAATTATTAAAAATTCAGAATTCTGAAAAATTACGAGACGAAAAAGTCTAAATAAAAAATAGTTGATTCTGAGAAAAACATTCCAGATTCTGAGAACATGTCAAAATTGTTAAATAAAATCTGAATTCTGAGAAAAAAATGGAATTGTGAGGAAAAAGTCAAATAATGTATTTCTTAATCAAATTTCTGAAAATAATGAATTCTTATAAAAAAAGTCAATACAATTTTTTACAGTAAGATTCTTGAGAACAAAGTGAATTGTGAGAAAAAAATGTACAAGTTAAAATATATGTGAATTCTGAGATAGAAAAGTCAGAACTAAATAAACTTCTGAAATTCTGCAATATCAACTGTGAGCCCCATGGACCGGGTCATGGTACTACACAGGTAACTCACCTGGGTAAACTGTGAGGCACTGTGGCTTAGCTGGTCAAAGTGCCTGTCTAGTAAACAGGAGATCCTGGGTTCAACTCCCAGCAGTGCCTTTTCCCTAATTTCACTTCAAGGATTAATAAAGTAATCCATTTGTCCGTCCACCTGATCTTCCTCTAGCAATATCATTGTGTATTTTATGAGATTTGGTTATTATTCACACGGCCACAAGCATTTTTTTGCCAGGAAACCTTTAATGATTAAATGACCGATCCTGACGTCTTCATGATGGATTTTGTGTTTGTGATCTTTATTCAGAGGTTAAAGCACTCAGAATAATATTTAACAACAATTGTGAAAAATCCTAAAAGTGGCTTTAGTTCCCGAAGTGAATGATAATCAGCTGACTTGATGTAATCTGTTGTTGATTTAACGACATTTGGAGGATTTCAGGCTGTTCTTTGGTTGAGAGAGTTATAGTATGTTGTAGTGAATCAAGACAATAGATGTGTGTTGGTGATACTAAAACAAACCAGTTCTTTAAGGTAGCAAACACCTTCATCAAACTTTATTCAGTTACCTCTTCCTGCTCAGCTGAAGTCCAGGTAACTTTCCTCGAACATACATCATTGTCAACTGAGACTGTGGATCCTGCAGCCGCCCAGGGAGTTTCTCCTCACTGATGAATGATATTATTTCCCCTCCCCGCTGTCATTCATGTGGTTTCAGAAGTGAAAGTGATAAAGAGAGATAATGTGAGGAGGAACACCACACTGGATGTTGGAACTGGGAAAAACAAAGACTTGAATGTTGTCATTTGGTGCTGAATGAAACGTCAGAGGATAAACCAGAGTCGGCAGGTTTCATCCTCTGAGGAGCCGGACTGTCTGACAACATTACATCTGAGACAGTTCAGTCGCTGCTGAGGTATTTTATCCTGGATCAGACACACTGTTGGTGAAATAACGAACAGCCCAGAGTTACTGTACTTCGCTTCTGATTGGCTCACAGCAGAGTGACATCATCCATAAAGGTGATGCTGAGTCTTCTGTTTCCTTGTGTCTTTTCTCCACAGAGAAAAACACAAAATATAAGATGTATCAGGATGAGCAATCTAAAAAGTCAGAATGTCAAAAAAAAAAAGTCAGAATTTTGAAATTTGAGAAAAAAAAGTCAAAATTGTGAAAAGTTAAAATTTTGAGAAAATGTTTGATTTCTTACAGGAGAAGTCTGAGTTTTGAATAGGAAAGCTGAATTTGGAGAATAAAAATGTAATTCTGAGAAAAAGTTGGAATTATTAAAAAGAAATTGGAATTAGGAGAAAATGTCGTAATTCTGGAAAAAGTAAGATTTCTGAAGAAAAAGTCGGAATTCTGAAAAAAAGTTTGAATCCTGAAGAATAAAAAGTTGGAAAGTGGGAGAAAAAAAATCAGAATTTTTAGGGAAAAATGTATTTCGTGAAAATATTTGAATTTGGAATTTTGAGAAAACTAAAAGGAAAAAAAATCTGAGTTCTGTAAAAAGTCATAATTCTGATAAAAAAAACATCAGAATTGGGAGGACAAAAAAGTCCAAATAAAAAAAGAAAGTGAATTCTGTGAAACAAAAAAGTCAAAATTAAAATAAATCAGACCTAAATAAGCCTCTGTTATAGACCCATGGACCGGGTCGTGATACGAAACAGGTAACTCACCTGGCTGACCAGTGTGGCACTGTGGCTTAGCTGGTAAAAGCGCCTGTCTAGTAAACAGGAGATCCTGGGTTCAACTCCCAGCAGAGCCTTTACCTAATTTCACTTCAAGGATTTACAAAGTTATCCATGTGTCTGTGCACCTGATCCTCCTCTAACAATATCATTCTATATTCATTGTCATTATTCACACCACTACAAGAATTTCTTGCCAGGAAACCTTTAATGATTAAAAACATGCTGATATTTGGATGAGAATTAAAAAAAAAAGTCTGAATTCTGAAGGAGAAAAAAATTGCTTCGGAGAAAAAAATTTTAGTATTTAGAGAAAACAATTTAATTATTTCGAAAAAGTCTGAGTTCTGAAAAAAGTTGTAATTATGACACAAAGTCAGAATTCTGAAAAAAAAAAATCAAAAATGCAAAAAGTCGGAATTCTTAGAAAAGGTTTGAATTCTTAAATAAAGATCTGAATTGGGAGGAAAAAATAAACCTGAATTCTGAGATTAAGATGGAATTCTTAGAAAAAGTTGGAATTCTAAAAAGAAAAAAAATCGGTATCCTGAAAAAAAGTCGGAATTCTGAGAAAAGGTTTGAATTCTGAGAAGAAGGAAAAAATTGGAATCCTGTAATTTTTTTTTTTTTAAAGTTGGAATTCTAAAAAGAAAAAAACAAGTCAGATTTTTGAAAAGAGTCGGAATTCTGAAAAAAATTGTGAGAAAGACTTGAACGTTATCCTTTGGTGCTCGATGAAACATCAGAGGATATACCAGAGTCGTCAGGATTTATCCTCTGAGGAGCCGGACTGTTGTGGAGGGGAAACTAAAAATGTGAGTGAAACAACAAACAGCCCAGGTTTACTGTTGATTTTTTCATATAAATCAACTGTGCCACCATTTTATTCCAAACATGTTTCTGATTGGCTCACAGCAGAGTGAGATCACTGGGTCAGTACCAGGACCGGTAATCCGACGGGCCTTCTGCGTGGAGCATCGGACTCTTCCTCCTCTGTCGCTCTGTCTCGGGGGACGAAGAGCATTTTACAGACAAGTTTTTCCACTTTTGTCCTCTCTCGTCACCTCCTCCTCTTCCTCCTTGAAGTTTGCTCCTCTTCCTCTCTTTCTCACTCTCCACATCCCAAAGTCCATCTCCAAGTTCATCTGGGTCATTATAACCCCGCAGAGAGAGATTCACCTCCACCAAGACCTCATCTCTCTCTGTCTCGCTCCCCCTTCTCCTCTCTGAGTCCAGCTCCAGTCAGATCATTATTAGTCCTCCGAGACAAATCATTGCCCTCGTGTCTCTGACTCTCTTTATCCCTCCATCCTCTCCACTTCTATCTTACTTTGTCTGTCTCACCTTTTATTTATTCTCCAGCGCTCCACCTCTTCTTCTCCTTGACCCCTCGTTCCCCCTTCACCCGTTTTATTTGCACGTTTTCTTTTAATCTCTTCCTTCAGTTTTTCCTCCACTTCCTGCTCGCTCCTGACAAATAGTGGACACGGCAGTTCTGTTTTTAAATTTAAATGTCAAAGAAACTTTATTTTATAGCATTAATAGAAGAGAAACACACGTTTTCTCTCCTGTCTCGTCGTCTTTTTTCTCTCTGTGTCTTTTCTCGCCTTTTTTTCCTCTTTTCATTCAGTCAGGGCTCCTCAGAGTAATGAGATTACACGGGATTATAAAAGGCTGTCTGTCTGTAATCCACACCGCTCAATCCCATTTCACTGTTTAAACACACACACACACACACACACACACACACACACACACACACACAGCAGTAATTAATTCTCTCTGGTGCTCCATGATGATCTCTTCTATTATTCTTTTCTCGTCTTTTCTCTTTTAATCCCCTTTCTTCTTCTTTTGTGGTTTAAATTATCGCCACGTGCCACTTAGCTCGTCTTCCTTCCTTCTTTCCTTCCTTCCTTCTGTCTTCTTTTCATCCTTCCTTGCTAATTTCACTCCCTCTCTCTTCTTCTTCTTTTAATTATTTTATGTGCAGATATAACAGAAGCATTCTTCTCTCCTTCCTCATTTCCTCTTTCCTTTCCTCTCTTCACAACTATTTCCTCCTTGCTTCCTTCACATCCTGTTTCCTTTGATCCTTCCTTCCTTCTGTCCTCTTTTCATCCTTCCTTCCTAATTTCACTCCTTCCCTTCTTCTTCTTTTATTTATTTTACATCCAGTGGTATAAGAAGCATCCTTCATTCCTTCAGCCTTTTCTCTTTCCTTTCCTGCATTCACACCCACTTCCTCTTTTTTCCTTCACTTCTTATTCCCTTTCACCTTTCCTTCCTAATTTCACTCCTTTCCTTCTTTGTGTTCATCTTTTTTACGCATTTCCTCCTTCCTTTCCATCCTTCACACCTAAGTCCTTCTTTCCTTTTGTTCCTTTCTTCCTACACATCTTCCTTCCTTCCTTCCTTCTTTCTCTACTCTATTCATCCTTCCTTCCTAATTTCACTCCCTCTCTTCTTCTTCTTTTACTTATTTTACATCCAATGATATAAGAGGCATCCTTCGTTCAGCCTTTCCTTTTTCCTTTCCTCCCTTCACTTCTTATTTCCTTCCATCCTTCCTTCTACCCTCTTTCTATCCTTCCTTTCTAATTTCATTCCTTTCCTTCTTTGTTTTCATCTTCCTTCCACGTTTCCTCCTTCCTTTCCTTCCTTCTTTCTCTCCTCTTTTCATCCTTCGTTCCTAATTTCACTCCTTTCCTTCTTCTTTTACTTATTTTACATTAGGATGTATCAAATGCATCCTTCTGCCTTTCTTCCTTCCTTTTCTCCCTTCACACCTACTTCTTTCCTTCCTTCCATCCAATCTTTCCTATTTTTTCATCCATCCTTCCTAATTCTACTCCTCTTCTTCTTTGTGTTCATTCATTGTGTATTCATTTGACTTATTTTACATCCAAAAGTATCTAAAGGCATTCATCTCTCCTTCCTTCCTTTCCTCACCTACTTCCTTCCTCCTTCCCTCACTTCCTCACCTCTCCACCTTCAGCCTGATGGCGTTCACTGATCAGCGGTCAGTGTGTGAAACATGCGTCCGTCTCGCCACCAGAGCTCGCATTTGAGCCATCACTGGACACATACACGCACACACACACACACACGAGGACACGCACGCGCGCACATGGAGCGAGAGAGGCTCGACTAGAAAAAAAAAAAAAAAACGAAGAAGAAAAATAAAAACTTCCCGTTTGAGAATCAAGGCAGCTCGTGAGAAAGTTTATGAAACAGCGGAGGGAGAGATCTGAGCGATAACACACACACACACACACACACACACACACACACACACACACACACACACACACACACACACACATCAATGGAGTGTAACAAAGTCCTCCCACTCTCTCTCCACCAATCACATCCTTAGTTCAATCAGGAGTCTCCTCTGATTGGCCCACGCGGCTGTCAGTCGTGCGCGCAGGAGGCGGGACCAGGACGGGGGGCTGACCTGGAGTCTGATCCAGTCGCTTTTACGCACAGACCGGACAGTCCGCTTTCCACGCACGGATAACAAGAGTGAGAGCGTGTAGTGGATAGAAACAGAGAGAGAGAGAGAGAGAGAGAGAGAGAGAGGAGGAGAATTAGGAAGAAGAGGAAAAAGTGAGAGGAAGAAGACGCAGGAAGACGCACAAGTGTTTTCCCAACTGGAAAGAGCGAGAAGAAGAAAAGTGTGTGAGTGAGTGTGTGTGAACGGCAGCGAGAGGAGAGTGTGTGTGCGCCTTCATCACTCTCCGCTCCTTCACCACCTCCTCCACCTCCTCCATGTCGCTCCCCGGCTCCCCTCCGCTCCTCTCGCCGGGGTCTGGCGCCCCAACTCCGGCCGCGCTCTACCGCTCGGGCCCGGACGCGCTCCACACCTCGGTCTCCTCCACCGGCACCTCCAGCCCGGCGCACACCAACTCCCACTCGCACTCCCACTCCCTGTCGCCGTCCCCGCGGCTCACCAGCAGCATGCTCAGCGCTTTCCTGCCCGGCTTGGGCAACGGCGGCGCCGCCCCGCTGGTGTCCGGAGGCGGCGCCGCTCTGGGACCTCTCGCCGGGCTCGGCTCGCTCAGCTCGGCCGGCCTGACCCCCGGCTCCCCCGGCTTGGCGCAGACCTCCTCCAACCCCGGACTTTGCAGCGAGTGCAAGCTGGTGGAGGTGCACGGCGTGAAGGTGGCCAGCTTCAGCGTGGACGGCCAGGAGCTCATCTGCCTGCCGCAGGTGTTCGACCTCTTCCTGAAGCACCTGGTGGGCGGGCTGCACACCGTGTACACCAAGCTGAAGCGGCTGGACATCAGCCCGGTGGTGTGCACCGTGGAGCAGGTGCGCGTCCTGCGGGGGCTCGGCGCCATCCAGCCCGGCGTGAACCGCTGCAAGCTCATCTCCAGGAAGGACTTCGAGACGCTGTACCAGGACTGCACCAGCGCCAGGTCGGTCCAAACCTCCAGCACTGTTACATATTATAACCTGAAAAGTGTCCAAACTGAGTCCGCACGGCTGCAACTTTTGGCTTTGTTTGTAGCGATAAAAGTGACTTTTCTGTGTTTGGTACTTCTACTATATCTGAGGCTTATTTTCCTAGTTTCTTCTATGAAGTCTGGTGCAGATTTCCACTGTTTCTGTGGCTCCAAATCACTCAGAAACTCCTGATTCTGAGTGTTTTGCTGGATATCTTTTAGAGGAAATGTGTCTTTAAAGTCAGGCTGTGGTGGAAAAGAGAGAATTTATGACTGAAGTAACCTTTAAATCTTCATCTTCACTTGTGATTTTCCTCATTACTTTTGCCTTAAGTCCTTTCAGCTCATTGCATGTTGTTGCCTGTGACCCTCCTGCCAGACTCCCTTTAAAAAATGGCAGTTTTTAGGGGGATGTCCTGTTAAATATTCATTAAAGACTCAGAGGCTTGTTTGCGTAACGGTTAATATTCCTGAGACTTCCTGTTCTGTTATTCTGCTTAGGTGTCGAAAGCGATGCTTTTACTGTATCGACTTTGGAGCTTGATGGAAGTGTGTGTGTGTGTGTGTGTGTGTGTGTGTGTGTGTGTGTGTGTGTGTGTGCGCACGCTGGACACATGTTTTATGAGTTCTGTGTTTTATTGAAATAAAAACACACTGACGGCAAACAAGCGCAAAGCAAACACCCGTCTGTTGACTTTAGTTATGGAAAAGCTTCTCATACTCATAATCCATTACTTTATATCTCACTGCTCAGTGTGTGTGTGTGTGTGTGTGTTTATGTAAGTGTTAGTGTGTGTGTGTGTGTGTGTGTGTGAGAGAGAGAGAAAGGTTTCCTGTGTGTGTTTGCAAGAGAAATGCAGCTTTAATGTGTGTTTGTGTGTAAACAGACACTTTACAGAGTGTTTTTTTAATGCCTGTTATGTATAACGGTCAGTGTGTGTGTGTGTGTGTGTGTGTGCGTGTGTGTGTCACCTGCTCGCTCACACTGTTTCCATTACACTCACTGCTTCGTCCTTTCAAATTAAAACTCCTGTTCTGTCCTGTGTGATAGGATCTGCACCGTTTTAAAACCCATCAGCAGGTTTTAAAAACACAAACTACAACAGAAGCACATCATGTAGTATACGCTCATAAATATATCGTAATTTTAATTTAATTTGAAAAAACACTTGGATTAGAGAAATCTGCAACCAATCTGATGAAAAACCCTTCGTGCAGGCCATACGTGGAGATAACACCTCTTTATGTTTGGTCATCTGCGCAAATGAAAAGTTAAATTCAGGTTCATTTTGTTGAAAATGTCAAAGTCAAAACATCAAAGTGCTAAATTGGATAAAGCATAAAGTGACAGGAGACCTTGGATGTCCTCAAACGTCTCCCAAAGAGAAATATCCTGTCAGTGTATATTGTAAGTGCTCAATTTTCTGGAAACAAGCTGAACAAAAAGGAGTCTTTTATTTGACTTAAGTTCTTTAAAACCCCCAAAACTGACAATGTATTTCTATTTTTTACATCAGCCAACATGTAGTCAGTTGTTAGAACATGCATCTCAGAGCTGCTCTGTATAAATGCAGAACTTGCCTTAGAATTATCATGTTTTTAGATTTACTTCAGTATCAAATTAATCTGTGATAGTTGTCGGTACATCCATAAAACAACTGCAAACAGGAAGTGCTAATAGTTAATTCAGCATATGTTTAATGTTGCTTATTGCCAGAAATGTAAAAGAAAAAGAAAAGGAAAGGATAAAAAGTTGTAGCTCACAGTGAGTCCTGTTCTAGGTTACGTTATTGCTTTGTCGTTGAGGAAAAAACATAATTATTCCTGATTTTTGCATCAAATCGTGTGATACTTTCCACCATCCTTCACTGATAATACACTCCAGGACAAACATGAATTTTATTAGGGTTTTTCCAGACAGAGGAGGTCACAAAACCAGGATATCCCCTGATATTTAAAACATGTAAAAGGAGAGTTGGTACTTCTTTCTTCTTCCGACTTCTACTGATCTTCTACTGGGCTTTAAGTAAAACCCTTCTGACCTTCCACTCTTCTCTTAAACGTTGTGAAAAACTTTTAAAAATCTGTAACACATGAATACAGATTAGTCCCTTTACATCCAGCTGTGAGGGAAAGATGGAGGCAAAGATACTGTGTCAGGTGAAGGACAGGTGCATGCTGAATTTATAAAAACAGTAATACAGCAAATGCAGTCTGGTGGAGAGACTTTTGCGCCAATATTCGTGTTTTCCCGCGGTCCTAACTGAGTCCAATGTCAACACATACACTCGATAAACACATTTTTAGATTACATGTGACTTACACTTTCCAAGGTTATCATTATTTTTGATGTCTGTTTTCAATAAACATCCATAAATCAGCTTTGAAGTTATATAAAAAAAACGCTTTTTATAACTGCAGATCTTGCTTTAGAATAATCACATTTTTAGGTTTTCTTCAGTATCAAAATAATCCAGTGATAGTTGTCTGAACATTTTTGGGTACAATGCAAACAGGAAATACTAATAGCTAATTTGGCATACTTGAGAAAGTGTAAACAACTTGTAGCTCAGCACCAAAGTCACTCAACAGTACAACTTGACATTTAAATAGTTCCAAAGCTTGGAGCACGGGGGTTGATGATAAGCTTCTATTTCTAAATCAACAACAACAACAACGAGACCAAGGAGGATGTAACATGGAAGTGCTCGGACTTTATTTCTGGAAACTCCTTGAAAAGTCCTGGAATTTCACATCAGGGTCGCGGTGGGAACTCTGGATGTTGTCCGCACTCGTATGTGCTTTCAGCCCTGGTTTATTTTTGTGTTGCTGTCCCGAAAGATGAAAGTGATAGATGGAGAGTTTGAGGTGGCGGTTGCTCAGTATCAGCTAATTATTAACAGTGTATTGTGTTGCCGTGGAGTCACTGGATTGCTGGAGAGTGACCTCTGTTTTTTTAGCTGACCACACACACACGCAAGTCTATAGTTTATTAAGCTTGAAATGTTCCATCTCTGTCTTGTTTTTGACGAGCAGCTTCGCTCCTTTCTGTTTTTGACGAGCAGCTTCGCTCCTTTTTGTTTTTGACGAGCGGCTTCGCTCCTTTCTGTTTTTGCCTTCTTTTTATCACCCTGTCTTTGCTGTCTGTATCAGGGGTGTATTTCTGTCTCTAATTGTCTCTTCTACTTCGTCTTCATCGCCGTCTTTCACCTCTCTCCTCTGTCTCTTCATCTCAATCACCCGGCCTCCTCTCGCACTCACACACAGCGGTACATGTCAGGGGCAATAATGGATCATGTGAATGCGCATGAAACAACACGGCTGGAGAGCTATTGTTGTCGGACGCACAGCGAACACACACTCCTCTCCCTCTCCAATCATATTGGCATTCCTCTAATGCCTCTCTCACACACACACACACACACACACACACACACACTCTCGCCCTCTCTGACGTTACCCTCTGGGAAAAGAAAGGAAAAATTAAAAGCAGAAAAAAAAGAAAAAGAAAACTCCCACTGCGCTTCTGCATACTTGGTCTTCTCGGCAACCATAAAAGCAACGTCCGTTTGATCGATATTACACTTTATGTTAACGTATATTGTGTTTCTTGATGCTGTTTTCCGCTTCAGTTAAAGGGAAAGCACACAAAACGCAGAAGTAAAGCAGCTGTGCAAAGTGAAACAGTTCCCACACTTCCTTTCTAAAGTTGGAAAATTAAATGAGTTATTTAAAGGAGATGACTTCAACTCTGTGACGTGCAGGCTTGAAAATACCCCGATGGTGTAGAAAGCTCAGACCTCACCGCGCACCAGATCCCTCCATTACTAACTGATGACCAGCTTTTCTTTAATTCTGAAAAAGTCTGAGTGCCACTGGAGTGTTTGTGGGGTTCACATCAGCAACACTTGACCCTCATGCTGATGGATCGTCAGGTGAAGTTTCGTAGCTTCACAGCAAAAACAGCATGGCAGCATTCTCCTTAACAACTGAAGTAGCTCAGGACGTGTTTTACCTTTGTCTTCAGGAAGCCCAGGATCCCAAATTGATTTAGAAAGATATTATTACACCTTTTTTCAAAGCTGGATTCTTCACTGTTGCTGCTACGCTAAAAGCATTAGCGTGCACCCCCGTCAGAAGTGGGTGTACGAGCTTGACCGCACATCAAGGGTGTAAATAATGTCTTTTTAAATCGATTTGGGATGTTGGAGCTTCTGAAGACTAAGCTGGACGAGCTGTATGGAGCTAGTTTATGTTTTTTTTTGGTTGTTTTTAAACAAGTCTCCAGCTACTTCAGTTGTTTAGGAGAACGTTGTGTTACTGTGAAGCTCCAGAAATGTTTTGTGGACTACGAAAAACTTCCCCTGACGTTCAATCAGCATGTTGGTGAGGAGATGACGACTGGATTTTAATTTCATAGTGAACGTTTCACTTAAACTTGGTTGTACAAATGAAAATTGATGAAAAAACTCAATGACAATTTCTTAAGCGCTCTTTTATAAAACACACTGAGGCCTTCGCTCTGTGAGTAAGACTCTTACTTTGTAGGATATTGGTTGTGTGCTCCTTCAAAGTAAAACAGAATATTTCTGTTTTTGTTTTTTTTACCAAAGCACTGATCTTTTTTTGGGAGCAGGGAGAGTCTACACTGCTTCTTCAACACCTCCTTGATTTTGTGTGTGTGAGTGTATATGTATGTGTGTGTGCGTGTCTGTGTGTGTGTGTGTGTGAGAGAGAGAGAGAGGGGGGGAATCGATAGTGAGTGACAGGAGGGAGGGTTGCTGATGTCGGAGTGTTATTCTGGGCTCTCCTTATCACGACAGGCTGTTAGAGCCCACACACACTCTCACACACACACACACACACACACACACACACACACACACACACACACACACACACACGAACACACACATGAACACACGCACACCGATGATGGAGGTCGTATTGTTTGTAACACAGGGGGAGCAAAGTCGTTTTGTTTTCGTGAAACATTGTGGCTTCACACACACACACACACACACACACACACACACCCTGGCAGAATAACGTCCACACACACTCAGCGTGAACTCCTTTCATCAATTTTGTGTTTTTCATTCTTTGCATGGGGCATTAAGTTCTTTTAATGGAGCACAGTGGTTTGTAAAACACACACACACACACACACACACACTCACACACACTCCAACACGGTCAGTTGTTTTGCCTTCTGGCTGAGGTATGTCTGAGTGTGTGTGTGTCTGTGTGTGTGTGTGTGTGTGTGTGTGTGATTGTCTGGAGAGCACAAACAGAGCTATCAGTTGTCACACTGTGTCAGGTTACATCTGTGTGTGTGTGTGTGTGTGTGTGTCTGCAGCAGTGTTCATATTCGCCTGTTCTTGTGTGTGTGTGTGTGTGTGTGTGTGTGTGTGTGTGTGTGTGTGTTGTGTCTGTTGGTGTTTTGCTGGTTTACGTGTGTGTGTGTGTGTGTGTGTGTGTGTGTCTGGTTTCAGCTCCGCTTTGTGCTGCTGGTTAATTGATAAAGGTTAAAGCGTTGGCTGGCGAGGAGCTGAGGTCACCTCACCGCTGCTCCTGCTTTGTGGTCGTGTGCTTTACGAGCGTTTAAACACAACTATCATCATTGATCGGTGATGAAACGATCAGTCCTCCAATCAGAAACAAGAATCTGTAAAGTGTTAAAGTTTATAACGATGCTTTCATGAGTGTAGAATCACCTGAAACTCAGTTATTGTGTTTTCTTGACCTTTCAAGAGAGACTGTAATAAAGAGGGAGCAGGTCCACCATGTTTCTACGGTGGCCCAGAGTGGACAAAACAAACACTTGACGCTAGAGGCGGGACTTTCACTGATACCGAGGGGGATTCAGTTGGTTGGAGTCACTAAATCCTCCACACTGGACCTGAAGTGTGTTTACACGTCTCTGAGAGTGCGTTAAATAAAGTCGCATAAAGTCTTCACCTGAATCTGTTGGTGGTTGAGTTGCATTGTGGGTAATTTAGGCAAAAAGAATGCGTGAGTCCAGTAGTGTTTTAAGACGTGGGTAGTTTGTTTGTAGTTTGTAGAATTCCTGCGTTCTGATTTGCTGCTTGTTCCTCGTCAACACTCACGTTTAGAAGCTGTTGATTTTTTAATCATAAAGAAATAAAGCTCAGACAATCTTATAACTTTGCTTTTCAGTCCTGTTTTCATTATATTCTGTACAACTCAACTGTTTTACATGAGAGATGATTAAAAGTTTGTTTACTTTGCGCTGTTCTCTTCAAGTCTCTCGTGTCTTTGAACCGTCGCCACAGATAATACCGGACTCTGATTGGCTGGAGGGCGGGGTATTATTTCATCCTCAGCGCTCTGGTGTGTGTGTGTGTGTGTGTGCAGCTGTTTCGACAAGCTCCAGCTGTTCATGACAAAACACAAAGGTTCCCATTTTTCAAAAAAACTTCCTTAAACACGAACACTTCTGACTTTTTATTGCAGGCTGTTTGTACAAACAGGATACCGCGGAGCAGCCTGTGCGGTTATACACGATACTGATCTGTTATCAGTGACGTGTCTGATGTAAGGCGAGTCGCTTCTTCACTTCCTGCGTCCAGTTTGAGTTTTTATTACCTTTTTCTGTGCGGAGGCTCGGCGGCTGTGAGAGTCTCAGAGGTGGTGGAGGTTTCACGCTTCACTTACAGACCGACCATCAACCAACCAACCAACGAGGGCGAGAGACATAGAGGGGAGATGCTCTCTCTCTCTCTCTCTCTCTCTCTCTGTTAGAGAGAGAGAGAGAGAGAGAGAGAGAGAGAGAGAGAGAGAGAGGTGAAGATCAAAGCAAGAAATATGACCCGCTGTCACCACAGAACAGAACCGATCCTCTCCCCCCGTGTGTGTGTTTGCATGTGTGTGTGTGTGTGTGTGTGTGTGTGTGTGTGTGTGTGTGCAGGCCGAACAAAACAGCGAGAGGGGAGAGGCAGGTCAATGTGTGTGTGTGTGTGTGTGTGTGTGTGTGTGTGTGTGTGTGTTGGGAAATAGATAATGTTTCACAAAGGCTGTTTCAGTCTCGACTTCAGAGTCTGTTAAAGGAGAGAGGAGGGCGAGAGACATTAACAATGATAGAGAGAGAGAGAGAGAGATGAAACGAGGAAGTGTGTTTTTATGTTTTAGATAAACCAACAATCAAACTCTCAGCTGGTTGATGATCTGTTTTCTTTCTTTGAGTGTTTCTACATTTTTGTTTCTGTTGTCAAATAATTAGTGGCGTGATTCCCGCTGATGAAAGGTATCTCACTCGAGCTGCATTCGTTAGTCTGTTTAGTCTTAATATGAAGGGAAAGTAATCCACGTCTGAGACAATTCTCAAGAAACAGAGTCAAAACTTACCTAGTTCAAGATACTCAGATGGGAATATTTACTGCTATGAGATAAAAAGTCGGATTCATGAGATAAGAAGTCTGAATTATGAGATAAGAAGTCTGA